>NC_056725.1:1398516571-1398631571 GCF_019279795.1 Protopterus annectens
TTTTCCTGACTCGCAAGAAAGACTAATGTTTTTCAGATGTTTCCACTAGTTTGAAGAATTCACAGTGGACTACACTTTTCTACCACATTTCAACTGTTTATCTTTTCCCTATTCTTCACCAACTTCCACTCAAGCATATGGTTCAAATCCAAGAATCTCCTAATTATTCTCGTCTGCTCCTGGGTTTCTCTGAGTCACTCAAGCTTTTCTTTTGGAACGTCAATGGTTTCAACAGTACAGTCACTTTTGGACTCCCTTACTTGTAACAGGTCCAGAAACAAGAGTCCTCTTCACCTTGCCGACTGTAGCTCTGTTGACTGGACTTCTTTATTTCCTCCTAAGCCAGATCTGCCTCCACATGTATTTTTGACCCACCTGGAAAGACATTTTCTAAAGACTGATTGTATAATAAGCTTGCATCTCACCTCAGCCTCACGACAACTCTTAACAATGAGAATAAACTTGCTCCTCTTTTTTAGCAGTATAAAGCAAGTACTACTTTTCCACAAATACCCTGCTATCACCAAAGTTCAACAACTTTCTTTTTGCCACAGTTTTGTCAGAAACTTTTCTACTGCTGGTATAACTGCATTTTAACCAATATGAATCTTGGCTACTTTCAGGGAGCATAAATGTGATGCACCCTCTCAATTAAATTATTCTGTGGAACACCACTCCACTTACTTATTTGTGCCTTCATAAAGGTATTACAGTCTACTCCCTCCACCTTCCATGATAAAGCAGAAAGCCTGTGCAAAAGTCTTTTAAAGTCTTACAGCTACAGTTTTCTGAAAGGTTTTTTTATTTAGTGCCTCAATCTCTACCATTCTTTCCATTTCTTACTTATTCTAACTTAGCAGTTCATTACAATTATTTAATAATTTTTCACTTGTTCTTGTACAGATTAAACAGTTCTGAGTGCATCTGGACATGCCGTGGTGGTGCAGCGGTTCGCGTTGTTGCCTCACAGCAAGAGGTTCTCCCATTCGATTCTCGGCTGGAGCGCCTTCTGTGTAGAGTCTTCATGTCCTCCCCATGGTCGAGTGATGATAAAGACATGATGGTAGGTGCGTGTGTGAATGGGCATGCCTTCTTTGAAGGTTGGGTGTCGGGCTGACAACTCAGCACTGTAAAAATCCACCGCCAATCATTAGCGGACGGGAGTTCAGCTGTGGCAACCCCTAAAAGCCGAAAGACTTTTTCTGAGTGCATTTGGACTATATTTTACTCCAGTTCAATGGAAGCCATCTGCTCCCTGCTGATCAGCTGTGAGATTCTCGTGACAGTCTTCTTATGCAAAACTTTTTCTTCTCATTTTCTAGGAGACTAATTTTCCCCATTTTGTTTTCTGCTGACACTGAAATGATACATCAGCAAGTCAAATACTATTGCTCCGAAATGTATATCCTTTACTGGCTTGCTTTTTTTTAAACTCACTCAGTTTTCACAATAGCAGAACTCTAGTTATAGTGTGCTATTCAGTCAGCCACCATCTTGGGAATCTCTTCTAAAGAGTATGTTATCCAAAGACAACTTTCAAAAACAGAGTATGTTGGAGCTGCAACAGTCCTAATTAATGAACCTTTAGCACAGCCACTAATGCTTTACTAAATTACTGACAAAGAGACCAAATGGTTAGACTTGCAATGCAAAATAGGTCATTTTTTTTTTGAGAACAGGAAGAGAGACAGGACCAATCATCCATCCTGAACACATAATGCCTAAGCTATCTGTAAGACAGTCATACAGTGCAACATATACCCTACCAGTTTAAAACAGTCTCTGCAAAAACAGGTAACTTGATGAACTGTTATCTGACCCAGCAGCCACCTTTAGCATAAAAGGAGGACTGGTCCAAAAACAAAAAAAAAAACAAAAAAATCAGGTATTGGGAGGGGGGGGGGGGCTCCCTTACAGAAATCAGTAAAAGAAAGGCTCCCCTAAAAACACTGCACGCAGTATGGGAAGGTAGAAAGAATTTGTTCCAGCATAGAAGTTAAATATTCGAGTTAAATGTACCTTTAATTGCAAACAGCAAAGTCCGGAAAGACTACTAACAAACACTCAAGAACACTGGGAAAGTACAACTGTTTGTTTCACTTACCATAAAACGGGAGATTTTTGAATGTCTCAATGCTGCAGCAGCCTTTTGGGTATATGGGTTTTAGCCTATCTGGGATAGGACAACTCACCAGGTTCTTAAAGTTCAGTCTGCCTCTCAATTCTTCACTCTTACTGACTGGTCAGCCCACTGAAGAGAAATCAGCAGTCAGACCAAAGAAATCTGGTGTTTCTTTCCCATAAACAGAGATAACAATACAACGCAAATCCAAAACTTTATATCCCAAAAGCTAACTACATACAAAAGAAGGGCCACTGCAAGAGGGTGGGTGCGGCTGCTGCAGTAGTGAGGAATTTGAACATCTACTGTTATGGGTAAGTGCAACTTACACAGCTGCACTATACTCATCACTCTCACTGCTGCAGTAGCCTTTTAGCTATATGGGTTAATTACCAAAGCCTATTCAACCTGGGAGGAGGAAGGGTAAGTATCCAGGAATCCTTGGAGAATGGTCTTAGTAAAGCCAGTCCTAGACCCAGAAGAGGAATCCAGTTTGTAATGCTTTATAAACACACATACACAGGACCAAGCAATAGAACTAGTCAATCAGAAGACAAGTTGTCACAGAAGTGTTCATAAGCTGCACACACTTACCCCCACAGCCCCTTTTTCTGTAAATTTAAGAAAGAAAAAAATAGCAAAATTCCTGTAAGAAATAAAGCAACTGTCTACAACACACATTGACAGCAAGCAACAAGTTGATAGTCACAAAGTGTTAAGAAGCACCAAGTATATTTAAATTTTCAGCCCTTTTAAAATGCTTCCTGACCTTTCAGTTCTAACAAAATAAATGAAGTTTATATAAACAGTACACTTTTCAACACAAAATAATACCCAAATTAGAAAATAAGCCCTTTGCTAAGAATAGCGGTCCCTGACAAGGAAACTTACAATACTGAAAAAAAATATCGGGTTTCTTACAGGGTAAATACTACTTTCAGTCGCAAAATAAAATATTGTTTTCTTAAAAGGGCAACAATTTCCATGTGGAAGGACTACCCTGTAGGGACTGACCTGTCAAAACTGAAGCATCAAGGCAGATTGCTGCTCCTGGTGAACCTCAATAGCTGCTTCCAATCAAGGCAGTATGAAGGTATGGGAGGGAGCCAGAGCATACCTTTATCTCATAAAAATATCTAGATATAGCCAAAACTAATGGGGGGGGGGGGGGGGGGCAAAGGCCCAAAAAATAGGGATAGAGTGCAAACACCGTTATTCTAACAACTTTTGAAGTTTATAAGAATGGAATCCAATGCTGTCTGGGCCAAATGGGAGCCACCAGCAAGATTCTGGGGGAGTCTTGCTTTACCTTGAGCAGGACACAACTGAATCAGAGAAAGGTGAGGGAATGTGCAGAGAAACATCCCCTTCCAAGGAAAAGATAGGGCATCTACCTTCCAAGCTAGAGGACTTGGGACTCTGGTGCAAAAAAAGATGAAGTTGTGTGTTCAAAGGGAGGCAAAAAGATCTACTGGTGGAGTATCCCACCGATGGACAGTGTCCAGAAACTCATCTCTGTGAAGCATCCATTCTGAAGGAATGTAGACAGCCCGAAGAGACCATACTGGACAGCTAGATCCCACACCTGAACAGATGGTCTGCAAGTAAGGTAGGACTGTGTCCCCCCTTGTTCCTTGATATACCACAAAACTGTGGTACTATCTGTGAAGATATTGAAAGGTCCTGGAAGAGAGAAAGGAAAGTCTGAAGAGCTAAAAAGGGCAGCTCTCATCTCCTTTATCTTGATGTGATCTGACCTCTGCTGAGGAGGCCAGAGACCCTGAACCTTGAAGGAACCGAAGTAAGCTACCCATCCCTATCCAAGGTAACCGAAAAAAGGTTCTGGAGATGGGAGTGCTGGTTGAAAGTAAAAACCCAGGTTGAGAGAAAGCTGATGAATCCACCACTGAAGCTTGAGTTTGAGGCATGGAAGGAAAGGGACTAAAAAATCCAGTGGATGACAGAGTTGAAGCAGCACAGGAATGGTAGAGGCCATGAATCCTAGAACCCTGAGAAATTCCCTGGCTGTGACTGAAGCTAGAGCAAGGAGAGACTGAAAAAAGGTAATCAGAGAGGCAGCCTTGTGTAGAGGCAGAGATGCCATCAAGGGAATGGTCTGGATCATGCAACCAAGAAACACATGATCCTGAAAAGGATCCAGGACTGACTTCTGAAAGTTTATGTTAAACCCCAGGGATTCTAAGAGACAAACCATAAAATGGAACTGCTGAAGCAAAACCTCGGGGGATGAAGCCAGAATGAGCATGTCATCCAGATAAGGAAAGAAATGAACTACTCTCATCTTGTAAAATGCAATGACAGCAGCGAGACATTTGGTGAATACACATGGGGCAGTAGAGAGGCCCAAGGGCAAAGCAGAGAACTGAAAATGCAAGGAAGAAGAAGAGAAACAAAAACTTCTTGAAAATGGGGTTAATAGGGATGTGTAGATATGCATCCTTGAGAAAGCTTTGGGAAGAAGAAGAATAGGAAACAGGGTTTGAAGGGACAGCATCCGAAGGAAGGGACCTTCCTTAGAAAGGTGTTGAGCTGAGAAAGGTGCCTTCTGGAATTAAACTCTTTCCCTTCCTGGGCAGGGGGTACAACTTGAATGCTGCCCTGGGCCAAAAGGCAATGAAGCAAGTCTGGAACGAAAGAAAGCTACTCCTGAGGGGGTTGAGGGATGACCAGAAACCAAAGTATCCCTGATAGATAATGGACAGAACCCAACAGGGATGATGGACAAAACCCACGAGTCTTGAGCGACCCTTAATCAACTGAGAAGGGCAGAGAAAGACTAAGGGACAGGTGAACCTGTCCCAGGGAAAGGAGAAGCAAACTGTCAGATAGAACCTGCTTTGTCTTGAAAAGGCGAGCACTGAGAAGCAGGAGTCTGTGTACACTTAGCAGGATGTGCACGCCTAGAACACTTCTCACCCTTAGCAGAAGAGCAAGGCTATCTACACAAAAAGCAGACTTGGATGGGTAATACCTCTGGAACTTAGGAAGAGGAAAGACAAAAATATGTTTCAATTCCTGCAAGGCCTTGCCTTTATCCAGGAGGGACTTAAAAAACTCAGAAGCAGCAGAACCAAAAAGGTTCTTATTATCAACAGGAGCATCAAGCAATTTAGCCTTAATATCAGGTAAGGGTTGAAGACAAAGCCAAGAGTAACATCTCAAAACACAACCAAAGGCAGAAGCCCTACAGGAAGCATCAGCAGCACCACAACTACATTTAATGGAATGGTGAGCCACTTGAGAGGTAAAACCCAAAAAAGAAAGGGCTGAGACTTTCTCTTCTGAATCATGGAGGTCAAAGATTGCCTGAGAAACTTGAGACAGAAAGGCTAGAACATACCCAAGTCACACGAGTCTGGTAATTAACAGCCCGAAAAGCCAGGGTGGCAGCAGTATTTACCTTTTTGCCTAAACATTCCATACTCTGGTGTCCTTGTCTAATGAAAGTAATTTAATAGACGGCAACAATTTAGAAGGTTTGTCACAAGAGACAGACACTACAGAAGGAGCAGCAGAAGGGCATTTATAGAAGCATTTCATCAGGCACCTTGGTAAAATCTGTCAAGTTTCTTAGGGTCTGGAGGTTGAGAGTCAGAGGTCACAGAAGCTGCTGAAAATGATATCTGAAAGGGCAGCCAAGACAAGAAGTACAGCAGAGGGCTTAGAAGACTCAGTTCGTAACACCTCTTTTGACAATCAGAAACATGAGAAGATTACAATTTGAAAAATTCCATCATAAAGAAATAGTGTCCCCAAAAGAGAGTTCCTCAAAGGGGGAGTCTGGACTAGTAGAATCCTCCTCCTCCGATCCATAATCTAAGGGAGAAGGAATCTGAGAGAAGTATGCCAAAGACTCTTCCCAGAATTCAAATCCATTTCAAATGATTCTTGTTCTCTGGTCCTCTTAAGGGAGAGAAGACCCCCAAGGCGGAGCGGGCTCAGAAACTGAGCAGGCTTTAAGGTCATTAAGCATTAAACAATCCTGGGTAAAATCCTGCCATTCACACTGGGGATCTTTACCAGCAGGTGAAATATATTTAGTTTTCTGGGGAACATCCCCCTAAAACCTGTGGCAGTTCAGACCCTTGCCTACACTCAACCAACATACTAGGAATCTCCTCCAAAACAAGAATTTTCAGTATCCACCTTGGTCCCTCAGAAATTTTCAGTATACACCTTGGTCCCTCAGTAACAATCAGCCAAGGTTCCCCCTAAAAATCCTGAGTGGGTGTTAGCACAGCCTCCAAGGATGTGTGAGAAGTCAGAACCATGCCTGCCTCCAACGGGGTCGTGGGAGAGGAATCTGATGCAACAACCAGACTATCAGACTTTCACCACCAGCCTTCAGAGAGATGTTCAAGGAGGCGGGACAGCAGCCAAATCAGACCAGAGTTTTTGGGCCTTTTTCTTGGCAGGCGGCTAACCTTCTGGATAGGAAAATTCCACCATAGCACCTTGCACCTTCTCCAAATAAATTGATAAGGAGAGATGACTATGTAAGGTCACAAGGACAAATGCTTAGCAGATAGAACACTGAGTATGGTCATGAGAAACACCCATACAGAAAAGACACTGCTTGTGACAATCATTATGGGGTATACACTCTGACCTCTTCCCTTTCTGGATGACATGTAAACTGACAAAAAAAATAAGAGTAGATAAGGAGAAACCCCAATGTTGCCATTACCTGAAACATGACTCAGTGACCAGCACAGGAGGAGGAACATTCAGCCCAACGATCAATAAAGGTGTTCAGACTGGCAGCAAAAAAGTTCTGAGGTATGTACAGCTGCACATGACCTTTATGCCCTACGCCTCAAGCAGGCAGCATACATGTGACATACACTGTCTACAACATCTAAGGCTTGCTTTGGAATACTGGCTGGACATTGGTGCTACCCTTGGCCGAGGATCTCCTTGGTAAAGAATACTGCAACAATGATATGGAAGGACATCTACTGGAATAGCTCTACTTTGTCTGAAGGAAGGAAAGCTCTTCGTAGGGCAAAAGCTAACTGACATCCCAAGAAATATTCTGTGAAAAGAGATGTCAGAAGATTTCTAGAAGTTCGCTTGAAACCTCAGAATGAGTAGAAGATTTTGAACACTTGTTAAGGACTCCTGACAACTGGGGGTGGGGAGGAAAAAGAGTAAGCAACTATAAAACAATCAACCCCAGGTAAGGACAAGTGTGAATGTCTTGAATTCTGCAATATGGAATTACTGGCACCCGATTCGTAAATACCATTGAAGCAGTAAGTAGGCCAAAGGGTAAGACACAGTACTGATAAGCTAGAAATAGAAAATCTTAAGTAGTATCTGAAATGTTTGCCAATGGGAATGCGATGGTAGGCAACTTTTAAGTCTAACTTTACCATGAAAGCTAATAAAGGAACAAGAGGTAACACGGTCTGATTTTGAAATTTGGGACCCTGACAAACAAAAAAAAAAACTCAGAAAGAAGTCCAGCACAGGCTTCTGGGTCTCTCCTGTCACTGTCATTAGAAAAATCCTTGAATAAAACATCTATCTGGCAGAAAGAAACTGGTTCTAGGACTCTCCAATATAACATTTGTTCTATAACTAGATGGAGCAGGGATATTTGGTTTATTGGGCAAGGAGAAATCTCCTATTAAGGGATGGACTCCCGCTGCCAAGTGTACCCTTAATTACTTTCAGGACCCATTTGTCTGAAACAAGGTGGTGCACAATGGAAGGTGCAGGCTTAGAGAGGGAGAGAGACTGCTGGGGGGAGTAAATAGTCACTTCTAACTTTTTGGATTGCTCTTAAGTGAGAAGGTTTCCCTTTCTTTTTGGACTTGGGAAAGTACAGTTTTGTACCTACCATAAATGTAGATGTTCGAGTGCTAATACAGCTGCAGTAATCACAGATGGGTTCTCTGCCGTCAGGCGGTCCCTCGGTCGGCCGAATTCCAAAGTCTTGGTCCGGCGTCGGTTGTTGTCGCTTTCTCTTCTGACGTCAGTGAGGCCAGAGTATATAAGACACAGCCGACGCCATGTTCTTCAGTCTTTCTTGCCCCAGATGTCAGGTGCCCCCAGAAGGAAGGCAATACATAAACTATGCTTATATGTATATATACAAGCAATGCAATAAAATCCAAAATAAGTGGTTGCAAGCAAATAAACCAAAGAAGGATAACCCAGTCAGGTTGTATGAAGGGGTTGTTAGGCCCTATGCCTTTACCAAGTGGGGAAGGAGGGAGGGAAACCTGTACTGCAGCTGTATTAGCACTCGAACATCTACATTTATGGTAGGTACAAAACTGTACTATGTTCATCGTGCATACAGCTGCAGTAATCACAGATGGGTAGAGTCTCAAAGCTACGCACAGGGTGGTAGGTACTAGGAGGAACTGGGTTGAGCCAGAATGCCCTGCAAAACAGCAGTGGCAAAGCCTGCTCTTGTTCTGGAATATAAAGGCAGGTGGTAGTGTTTTGTGAAGGTATGTACAGAACTCCAAGTGGCTGCCTCCAAAATATCTTTGGTAGGAACTCCTCTGAGGAAGGCTGTAGAGGTAGCTGTGGCCCTGGTGGAGTGTGATCTGATACCTGTAGGAACAGATTTCCCATGATAGGAATAACAAAACCGTATGCAGTGGCCTATCCACTTTGAAATAGTCTGCTTGGAAACTGGCTTCCCTTGAGCCCCTAAAGCATAGGACACAAAGAGTTGTTCTGATTTCCTGAAGGACTTTGTTCTGTCCAAATAGTAACGTAGCTGCCTATGGATGTCTAAAGAATGTAGTAGCCTTTCCCCTTTGTTTTGAGGATTGGGGTAAAAGGTAGGAAGGTGTATGGCTTGATTTAAAGCTACCCTGGATACCACTTTAGGCATAAATGATGGGTTGGTATGAAGGGCAACCCTGTCCTGATGGAAAATGAGAAAGGGCTGCACCGCCATGAGGGCCTGTAGTTCCGAAACTCTACGAGCTGAAGTGATAGCCAGAAGGAAGGTAGTTTTCCAGGACAAATATTGCAAATCTGTTGAGGCTGCTGGTTCAAAAGGAGGCAATGTTAACTTTTCTAGTATGTAATTAAGATCCCAGGCTGGTATTGGTTGTCTCCTTGGTGGTCTTATATTCTTAGCCCCTCTGAGGAACTGTCGTAAGAGTGGGTGAGAAAATAAAGGAGGATCCGTGTTGAATTCTGCAGAAATGGCTGAGGCATGGATTTTTATGGAAGAAAATGAAAGTCCACTGTTCAGCAGCTCAGCTAGATACTGTAATACCTGAGGCAAGTTCAGTTTTCTAGGGTACTGGCCTTTTTTTTCTCATTCCAAGAACAAAACCGCTTCCATTTTGCAGAGTAAGCTTTTCTAGTAGATGGCCTTCTGGCCTCCAAAATGACATCCTGCACCTCCTTGGAGAGTAGGGTCTGTTGTGGTGTTAAGGGATTTTCCATGCAGCGAGATTGAGTGTTTTCAGCTGACTGTGAAGAGTTTTGTAGCTGTGCTGAGTCAGCAGAAGAGGCATCAGAGGCAGTGACCAGGTGGGAGTATGTGTTAGGCTCCTCAGCAGTGGGTACCAGTGTTGCCTTGGCCAATCTGGAGCAATCAGTATCATCTTCGGTCTGTCTGCTCTTGCTTTCAAAAGCACCTTGGGCAGAAGAGGCAGAGGTGGAAATGCGTAAACTGTCCATGCTGTCCAACTGAATGAAAGGGCGTCCACTCTCCAGGCCTTTGGATGAAAGGTCCTCGAACAAAACTTTTCCAATTGATGACTCCTGTGGGAGGCAAAAAGATCTATGTCTGGCCTCCCCCACACTTGGATTATTTCTGTAAACACCTGAGGATGTAACTTCCATTCGTGCGGATCTGTCATATTTCTGCTTAAATTGTCTGCCAGCGTGTTTTCCAATCCTGGCAGGTACTGTGCTTGAAGTTCGATTTGCCATTCCAGAGCCAAGTTCCAAAGAGTCATGGCTAGTCTGCACAAGGGGTATGAATGTGTTCCTCCTTGTTTGTTTATGTACCACATTACTGTGGTGTTGTCTGTTATTATTAGTAATTGTCCTGGATGCAGGAAGTCCTTGAAAGCTGTAATTGCATTTATTACTGCTAGCATTTGTTTTAGATTGATGTGAAGGTGTTTTTCCTTTTGGGAGCATTTGCCCTGGATGCACCTGTCCGTCATGTGCGCCCCCCAGGCGTAATCTGAGGCGTCTGTTGTGATAACTTGCTTTGCTTGAGGCTTGCAGAATGGGAGGCCTGTGTTTGCTTGACATGCTTGGGCCCACCATAGAAATTCCTTTTGCAAACATGGGATTATTGGTATTATTGTTTCCAAACTGCGACTGTGTTGAGACCATAGGTTTTTTAGGTACCACTGAAATTTCCTCATATGCAGCTTTGCACATGGGATTAAAAGAATGCAAGATGCCATGAATCCCAGAGCCTGCAGGATTTTCCTTGCAGTAAGCCTGGTACTTTTTTCTAGTATTTTGAAGTACTGAGATAGTTGCCCCTGTTTTTCTGGCGTAAGGTAGGCCCATCTGGGTGTTTGTGTCCAAGTTGGCACCCAGGAAAATTATTTTCTGAGATGGTGTTAGCCTTGATTTCTCTTTGTTGATTGTGTATCCCAGAGCATGCATTAACACATATGCCAGATGTTCCATAAGTATGTTCTTGCTGTCCGCTTGGATCAGGCAGTCGTCCAAATAAGGGTAAATTTGTATCCCTTGAAGTCTGCAGTAGGTAATCACTGATGCCAGGCACTTTGTGAATACTCTGGGCGCAGTAGATAAGCCAAAGGGCAATGCAGAGAATTGATAGTGGATTGAACCTGCAAGAAATCTGAGGTATCTTCTGCAGCTTTGTCTGATTGGGACATGCAGGTATGCCTCCTTGAGGTCCAATGTTACCAGCCAAAACCCCTTGCCCAGCATGGGAAGAAGTTGCTGTAATGTGAGCCTCTTGAATTTTGGTACAAGTACAAATGTGTTGAGGATGGATAAGTCCAAAATGGGTCTCCAGTCGGTTCCTTTCCTTGGTACCAGAAAAAGTCTTGAATAGAAACCTTGACCTTGTTCGTGAGTAGGTACCTCTTGAATAGCTCTCATGCTTATGAGCTTTGAAATTTGTAGTTGTGCCTCTGCCCTTTGATTCAGTGGCAGGTTTGGCATGCCTCTCATTTTTGGAAGAGTGTGAAATTGAAATTTGTAGCCTCTGTTTATAATGTCCAGGATCCATTTGTCTGTTGTGACAATATGCCAATTGCCTGCAAATAATGCTAGCTTTCCTCCCAAAGGTGCTGCCAGCTGAGACTTGCTTGGCATGGAAATGAGGGAGTCATTGGGTTTGCTTCCTGTATTGTTGTGCACTGTCCTCGCCACCTCTTGGTGCTGGAGTTTGCCATTGTCAGCCTCTGTATGATCCTTGTGATTGCCCTCTGCCCCTTGTGCGCCTGTATCTACCTCTTTGGGGCTTGTCAGTGGCTGGAAAGGACCAGTTCTTTGAAGGCCAATTTCTGCTAAAACGTGGAGGTTGGACCTGTAAAAAGGCTTTGACAGTTTGCATAGATTTGGCTTTTTCCTCCATTTTCCGTAGTATCTCCTCAGCATTAGTACCAAACAGCACATCCTTTTGTAAAGGAGCATCTAGAAGTTTAGCTTTCACATGATCAGGCAAGTTTTGTTCTCCAAGCCAAGCATGTCTGCGAATGACTGATCCTGTAGCAGCCGCTCTACTTGAGGCCTCTAGGGCATCATAACCACATTGTAAAGTAGGTTTACCCACTTGCTCTGCACTATGCATCATATCCTGTAACTCCCTCAAATCTGGTTGTTCAGGTTGAGACATTTTATTCCTTAATTGTGATAACAGGAACTGTTGATATTTGAGCATATGAAACTGACAATTTAGGGCCCTCATGGCTAGGGTGGCCGAGGTATATACCTTTTTTCCCCACCGTTCTAAAGATCTGGACTCTCTTTCTGCAGGAAGAGGGTTCTTGGCAGTGGAGGCCTTCAATCCCTTGGGGCCTTGTGAAATGGTTTCAGGGTCAGCATTATGGCTTTTGAAGAGAAATTGGTGATAGTTAGGTACTCTGTAGTACCTATCAGGTTTGACTGGTGCAGAAGGCAGGGAATTCGGGTTAAGGCAAGCCTCCGAATAAACATCATCAAGTATGTCCAAAACAGGGGGCATCGCCACAGGTCTGTGTTGAGGTAACAAAAGAAATTCCCTAAGTCTTTTCTTAGAATCTGAAAAGTCTTGGCCTTTCCAATGGAAGTGTTCCCTCAGGGTGTGCAAGGTTTCCCCAAAGGAAAAATCCTCAGGAGGGGATACAGAAGGGATGGACTGCTCTGCATCCGAATCTTCAAAAGGGGAGTAAGAGTGTTCCTCTACATCAGAATGCTCTGATAAAATGGATCCCTGATCAGAGGAGGGAGAATCTTCCTCCACTCTGGGTCTCTTGTCTGGAGGGGGTTGAGAACCCCTGATAAGAGTAATTAAATCCTCAGCCATTTTAAGCATCTGTTTTTTAGGCATGTTTTTTGGGATGCCTGGCTGCTTTGGATTTAGTAAAGGCCTTAATAGAAAAAGAAGATGAGGGTCTAAAGACACCATGGGTGGAGGTGGACCTGTCCACATTAGTAGGCTCAACATTAGCAAAGGCTTCGGTGGTTGTAGTCTGGGAAAGGGCCGAGGTCCCAGCGGTCTCGGGTACAGAGGACACCGCCAAAGGAGTGTCGTCGATAATCAGGGACTGCAAAGGCGTCTCGCTGAGAACCGGACCACGTGTAGCCTGTTTTGGCGTGGTGTCGGCGGGGACCACGGGCCTCGCATGTCGGTCCTTCTCCTTGCGTTTTTTGGACAAAACGGTAGTCGGAGTGTCCGACGACATCTTATAATCGAAAGCTTTACCAAAATAGTGTTGGGCGAACTCCGCCCGACGCTTAATAGTGCGTTTATTGAAGGTAGCGCAAAAGCGACAGCCCGAGACGTCGTGGTCTGGGCCTAAACAAGGTATGCAGAGGGAATGGAAATCCTTATGCAGTATTTGCTTCCCACAAGAAATACAATTATTAACTTTTTCTGACATCGGTCTGAGGCAAGAAAAGGTTCCCCAACGGGGTACTTAGCTTTAATGAAGACTTCGGTTTCCAAAATTTTCGTAATTCAGGAGCTGGCCGACCAGCACTTGCGAATTGCTTCTGCTTCAGGCACTGCGCGGCAAAAAAGACTGAAGAACATGGCGTCGGCTGTGTCTTATATACTCTGGCCTCACTGACGTCAGAAGAGAAAGCGACAAGAACCGACGCCGGACCAAGACTTTTGAATTCGGCCGACCGAGGGACCGCCTGACGGCAGAGAACCCATCTGTGATTACTGCAGCTGTATGCACGATGAACATCCACCCATTTCCAATATGACACTGAAAAAGCCACCATACTTGTAGAAAGAGCCTTTACACTGCCTGGAACTTTTTTACCATGGTGGGAATAACAAAAGGCAAAAACTGTGGAAAACCATCTAGAATAGTCTATTTTGACATGGGTTATCCTTTCTTCATCCCAACATAAAGAAAAATGGCCGATTTGCTTTTATAAAGAATTTAGTTTTATCAAGATGGTAGTTGAGCTGCCTACACATGTCCAAAGTTTGTAGAATCCTTTTTCCCTCATTCTGAGGCTCTGGACAGAACACTAAGACAAGAGGACCTGATTCAAAGTAAACTGTGAAGTAACTTTGGGCACAAATGAAGGATTTGTTCTTAATGTGATCCTATCACTATGCAAGGCCATACATGGTTCCCCCACCATGAGAGCTTGCAACTCAGACATTCGTTTTGCAGATATCAAATATAATAGTTTTGCATGAAGTGAACCTTAAGTCTGCTTGACAAGTTCAAATGGAGATATGGTTAACTTTTCCAACACAAAGTTAAGATCCCAAGAAGAAGAATAGGCAGACATGCTAAAATGGCCGTAGGCTGTACCTTGACAGAGGAATAAGAGACGCCAAGAGTATAGTAACACACACAAATAAGTACCAGTGGTACAGAATCCCTTGTGGAACCTTGGTTATTGGCATGGCACCAACTAGAAGATCTTTTCCATTTGCCAATATAAGAGACTTTCCTAGTACCAGGTCTTCTTGCCTCCTTTAATGCCCAACGTACCTTTGTCATGAAACAGATGCCTTATAAAAATTAGAATTCAATCATACAGGTAGTTAGTTAAAATATTTGAGACTGGGGTGTATCAAATTCCCCATGTCCTGTACAGCTAGGTCCAGTTTGCGAGGAAATCTGTGGCAACACCCCTTGGCTAAGTCCGTAAGAAGGGAGAACCAATGTTGCCTGGCTTTAAACAGGATCACCGCAATGATCTTCGGAGAGAGTCCTTCTGACTCTACTAAATTACCATGGATATCAGTGGAAAGGCATAAAAGAACACCAACAACCACAGAAAAGAAAAAAAAAAACATTTTCCAGACTTGTTTGCAAGGAGTCCTTGAGCAGAATTTGTTCAGTTGTCTGTTTTGAAATGAGACAAACAGCTGTACTTGAGGTGTTCCACATAACTGGATCAATTCCTGGATAGCCCATTCAATTGATTTCTATTTCTGAGAGCATCCTGTTCAGCTTGTTTGCCACTATATTTTGCTCTGACAGAACGTAAAATGTATGCAAATGGTTGAGTGCAGAAGAGCTACCTCCCAAGCCATCACAGCCAACCTAGACAAATATTGTGACCTGGTTGCCCCTTCCTGTTTATGTACCACATCACTGTGATGTTGTCTATAAATCACCTGAAGAGGTCTATAGATGAAGAAATTTTAAGGCATTGATAACAGCCAACTACTATGACACTCATATGCTTTGACCTAAGAAGTTCTACAGGCCTTGCACCTTTACCCCCATGGAAACTGCCCCCAAAAAAAAAAAAAAAAAAAGTGAAATCTGAGGCATCCGTAGTTACAGACTGGCTTAGCGGTATAGAAGAAAAGGGAAAGACCTGGATTTGCTTCAATCTGTAATCTCAATTACTGCAGTTCTTTTTTTGACAAAGCTCAAAACTGGAATCTGAAATTCCAAGAGATGCAAATGTCGGGTAATTTTTTTTTTTTTTTTGTTAAAACCACTGAATCTTTCTTAAGTGTAACCTGGCAAGAGGAATAATGAAAATCAAACAAGCAATGAACCTCATCATCTTAAGATAATCTCTTCCCAATGTCTAAGACTGATTTAAGAATCCCAAAAGTTTCCAGTTAAAAATCCCCCTTCTCTTCTGTCAAAAATGCCTTTCTGCTGAGAAGTGTCTATAAGACAGCCCAGAAAGACAATCCTGTACAACAGAGTCAAGGAGGACTTCTGAAAATTTATCTGGAATGACAGATTGACTTTCACCGCAATAACTATTTGATATCTGGGAAAAGACTCTGCAAAAATACTTGACGGAACATAGGATAAATTCTTGGCTAGGCTTGTAAGGGCCTCACAGCCAATAGCCTAGTAACTTCCTATGCTCCTATAAGTCATCTAACTAAAGAAATATGCAAACGCCATTTAGCCTGTAATGAGCTATGACTGGAGCTAGACCCTCTGTAAACACTCTTGGAACTGCAGATAATTCTATCCATTACCTTTTGGGTTGATTGCGTGACCCAGACAAAGAAAAACTGAGAAATTACAGGAAATCTTTGGCTATAGAAATGTGATTATATAAATCCTTTACACAAAAAAAAAAAGAATGACAGCAGATTCTGAAGGATAAAAATCTTGAATTTTTGTACTTTCACATAGGGATTTAGAAAGGAAAGATCTAGAAAGTACAGTTTTGTACCTACCATAAATGCAGATGTTCGAGTGCTCATACAGCTGCAGTCATTACAGATGGGTTATCCAGCTGTCAGGCGGGTCCTCGGTCGGCTGAATTCCAAAGTCCAGGTCCGGCGTCGGTTGTCGTCGCTTCTTCCCTGACGTCAGTACGGCAGGGGTATAAAAGAGGCAGCCGACGCCATTTTCTTCAGTTTTTCTTGCCCCAGATGTCAGGTGCCCCCAGAAAGAAGGCAAAACAAAAAATTATGCAAACATGCAATGATGATAAATCAAAAAACAGTAGTTGCAAGCAAATACACCATAAAAGAAAACCTCAAAAAGGTTAAATGATAAGGTGTTTGTCATAAGGCCTGTCCTAAGAGGGGATGGAGGGAGGGAAACCTGGACTGCAGCTGTATGAGCACTCGAACATCTACATTTATGGTAGGTACAAAACTGTACTATGTTCATCGTGCATACAGCTGCAATCATTACACATGGGTAGAATCCCAAAGCTAAGTAAGGGTGGAAGGCACTAAGAGGAACTAGGAGGGGCTAGGATGCCCTGCAGGACTGCTGTGGCAAAGCCCGCTCTAGATTTTGAGTATAGTGGAAGGTGGTAGTGCTTGGAGAAAGTGTGCACTGAACTCCAAGTAGCTGTTTCCAAAATGTCCTTGGTAGGGACCCCCCCTGAGGAAAGCTGCAGAGGTAGCTGTAGCCCTGGTGGAATGGGATCTGATGTATACAGGCACAGGTTTTCCATGAAATGAACAAAAGCGTATGCAGTGGGCTATCCATTTTGAAATTGTCTGTTTGGAAATACCTTTCCCTGAGCACATGTAGCATAGGACACAAAGAGCTGCTCAGATTTCCTGAATGGCTTTGTTCTGTCCAAGTAATAACAAAGTTGTCTGTGAATGTCCAAGGAATGTAGTAGTCTCTCCCCTTTATTCTGTGGATTTGGATAAAAGGTAGGTAAATGAATAGTCTGATTCAAAGCTACACTGAATACTACGACAAGTATTGTAGCTCTGTTGAAGACGCCAGCTCAAACGGAGGCAGGGTCAGCTTTTCCAGTACGAACTTGAGGTCCCAAGCTGGGACTGGTGGTTTCTGTGGGGGTTTTATGTTTTTTGCCCCTCTGAGGAACTGCCTTAATAGAGGATGTGAGAATAAAGGAGGATCTGTATTGTATTGTGCAGAAATGGCTGAAGCGTGGATCTTGATGGAGGAGAAGGAAAGGCCACTGTTTAACATCTCAGCTAGGTATTGTAAAATTTGAGGTATACTTATTACCCAAGGATTCTGGCCCTTTTCTTGATTCCAGGAACAAAATAGTTTCCATTTGGCGGAGTAGGCTTTTCTAGTAGAGGGTCTTCTGGCCTCCAAGATGACATCTTGCACCTCCTTGGAGAGGAGAGTCTGTTGGGAAATTAAGGTATTCTCCATGCAGCTAGATTCAGGGTTTTGAGCTGGCTGTGAAGGGTTTTGTAGTGCTGGGACAACAGAAGAGGAACTAGAGGTAGGGTCCATGGTGGTGAGTGTGTCAGGCTCTTTAGGAGAGGATACCAGTGCTGTCGTGGCCAGTCTGGAGCAATGAGAATCATTTTTGGCCTCTCTGCTCTGGCTTTTAATAGAACTTTGGTCAGCAGAGTAAGAGGCGGGAAGGCATAGACTGTCAATGTTGTCCAATTGAAAGAGAATGCGTCCACTTTCCAGGCCTGTGGATGATAGGTCCTTGAACAGAATTTTTCCAACTGGTAATTTCTGTGGGTAGCAAACAGATCTATGTCTGGCTGCCCCCATGCCTGAGTTATCTTTGAGAAGACTTGAGGATGCAACTTCCATTCGTGTGGGTCTGTCATATTTCTGCTTAAGTTGTCTGCCAGTGTGTTTTCCTTCCCTGGCAGGAATTGTGCCTGTAGTTGAATTTGTAATTCCAGTGCTGTGTTCCACAGGGCCATGGCTTGCCTGTACAGGGGGTATGAATATGTTCCCCCCTGTTTGTTTATGTACCACATGACTGTGGTGTTGTCTGTCCTTATCAATAGCTGGCCTGGATGGAGTAGGTCTTTGAAGGTCATAAGAGCATTTTGCACGGCTAGCATCTCCTTTTGGTTGATGCGTAGGTGCTTCTCTTTTTGGGACTATTTTCCCTGAATGCACTGATCTGCCATGTGTGCTCCCCAGGCGTAGTCTGAGGCGTCTGTTGTGATGATTTGAGTTGCTTGAGGTAAACAGAAGGGGAGACCTGTGTTTCTTTGGCATGCTTGAGCCCACCACAAAAATTCCTTTTGAAGGCATGGAATGAGTGGTATAACTGTTTCCAAGCTGTGGCTGTGTTGAGACCATAAGTTTTTTAGGTACCATTGTAGTTTCCTCATATGCAGCTTTGCACATGGTATTAGTAGGATGCAAGATGCCATAAATCCCAGAGCCTGCAGGACTTTCCTTGCAGTTAGTCTGGTGAAAGTTGCCATTTTGTTGAAGTATTGAGACATTTGCCCTTGTTTGTCTGGTGTGAGGTAGGCCATCTGGGTGGTTGTATTTAAGCTTGCACCCAGGAAAATTATCTGTTGAGAAGGTATTAGTTTTGATTTCTTTTTGTTCACTGTGTATCCCAGGTAGTTTAACAGTTTTATTACAAACGCCAGATGCTGCAATAGAATGTCCTTGCTGTCCGCTTGGATCAGGCAGTCGTCCAGATATGGGTAGATTTGTATTCCTTGTTGTCTGCAGAAGGCAATTACTGATGCCAGGCATTTCGTAAACACTCTGGGCGCAGTAGATAAGCCAAAGGGCAATGCAGAGAATTGGTAATGGGTTGAACCTGCAAGAAATCTGAGGTATCTTCTGCAATCTTGTCTGATAGGGGCATGCAGGTATGCCTCCTTGAGGTCCAACGTTACCAGCCAAGACTCC
The DNA here is from genome assembly GCF_019279795.1 of Protopterus annectens. Taxonomy (NCBI): domain Eukaryota; kingdom Metazoa; phylum Chordata; order Ceratodontiformes; family Protopteridae; genus Protopterus; species Protopterus annectens. Next base: position 1,398,535,421 of record NC_056725.1, read on the forward strand.
TTGCCCAGCATGGGAAGAAGCTGCTGTAGTGTGAGCATCTTGAATTTTGGCACCGGTAGGTATGTGTTTAGGATGGATAGATCTAAGATGGGTCTCCAATCTTTGTCCTTCCTTGGTACCAGAAATAGTCTGGAATAAAAACCTTGACCTTGTTCTTTTGCAGGTACTTCTTGAATTGCTTTCATATCCATGAGAGCGGAAATTTGTCTTTGTGCCTCTGCCCATTGATTTTGTGGCAGGTTTGGCAAGCCTCTCATTTTTGGAAGGGTGTGAAAGTGGAACCTGTAGCCTCTGTCTATAATGTCCAGAATCCATTTGTCTTTTGTAATAATGTGCCAGTTTTTTGAAAATAATGCCAGTTTTCCACCCAAAGGTGCTGCCATTATAGCTTTGTTTGGCAGGCATAGGGGGAAGTCATTGTGTCTGTTTTCTAAATGACTGATCTATCTTCTCCACCTCTTGGGGTTGGTGCTTGCCACTGTCTAGCTCTGTAAGATCCTTGAGGTTGTCCTCTACCCCTTGGGCGTCTGTATCTGCCCCTTTGAGGTCTGTCCGTGGCTGGAAAGGACCAATTTTTTGAAGGCCAGTTTCTGCTGAAGCGTGGAGGTTGCACCTGCAAGAAATCTTTTACTGTTTGCATAGATTTCGCTTTTTCCTCCATTTTCTTTAGTACCTCCTCAGCTTTAACACCAAACAATACATCTTTTTGAAGTGGTGCATCTAATAACTTTGCTTTGACATGATCTGGTAAGGTTTGCTCTTTGAGCCAAGCATGCCTACGTATGACAGACCCCGTGACAGCAGCTCTACATGAGGCCTCTAAAGCTTCAAAACCACACTGCAAGGTATGTTTACCCACTTGCTCTGCTCCATGCAACAAATCCCGCAACTCTTTCAAATCTGGTTGTTCTGTCTGTGTCATTTTGCTTTTCAGCTGAGATAACAAAAACTGTTGGTACTTTAACATATGAAATTGACAGTTTAATGCCCTCATGGTTAAAGTGGCAGATGTATACACCTTTTTCCCCCACCTTTCTAATGCTCTGGAATCTCTCTCTGAAGGTAAAGGGTTTTTAGCAGTAGAGGCCTTTATTCCCTTGGGACCCTGTGAAATTGTTTCTGGGCCAGCAGAATGGCTTTTATAAAGAAACTGGTGAGAATCAGGAACCCGGTAATACCTGTCTGGTTTAACAGGGGCTGGAGGTAAAGAATCTGGATTAAGACTGGCTTCTGCGTACACATCATCCAAAATATCTAAAACAGGAGGAATAGCCAGGGGCCTATGCTGGGGGATTCCCGAATTCCCTGAGCCTTTTCTTGGAATCTGAGTAATCCTGGCCTTCCCAGTGGAAGTGCTCCCTCAATGTATGCAGGGTTTCCCCAAAAGAGTAGTCCTCAGGGGGGGAGTCCGAGGGAATAGACTCCTCAGCATCAGAGTCTTCAAAAGGGGAATAGGCAAAATCCTGGTCCTCAGAATGGTCTGAGGTAATAGAAGCCTGGTCCGAGGAGGGGGAGTCTTCCTCCAGACTGGGTCTTTTGTCAGAGGGGGGTTGAGAACCCCTGATGAGAGTTATCAAATCCTCAGCCATTTTAAGCATCTGTTTTTTAGGCATGGGACCTTGGAGAGGAGATCTGAGGACCCTGTTTTTTAGATTTCATGGCAGCTTTAGATTTAGTGAGGGATTTAATAGAGAAGGTGGTAGGCCTGAAGACGCCTTCAGAAATGGTAGGCCTCAACTAAATTTTCAGTTTCCCCGCCAAGAGTGGCGTCGGTATCTGTAGTGGGAATGGAGACCGAGAAGCCTGCGACCTCGGGTACTGAAGTCACCGGTAAAATAGTTTCATCGGTAGTCAGGGGCTACGTAGGCACCTCGCTGAGAACTGAAGAACCGGTAGTCGGCCTAAGCATGGTCTCAGTACTCGGTGCAGACCTCGGATGTCGGTCCTTGTCTTTGCGTTTTTTGCTTAAAACTGGCGTCGGTGTATCCGACGACATGATATAATTAAATTTTTTGCCAAAATAATGAAGGGCGAACTCCGCCCGGCGCTTAATAGTGCGCTTGTTGAACCTAGCACAAAAATGGCAGGCCGAGACGTCGTGGTCTGGCCCTAAGCAAGGTATACAGAAAGAGTGAAAATCCTTATGAGGTATTTGCTTCCCATAAGAAATGCAATTATTAACTTTGTCTGACATCGGTCTGAGACAAGAAAAGTTTACCCAACGGGGTACTTAGCTTTAAAGAAGACTTCGGCTGAAATACTTTGGTAAATCTCAGGAGCTGGTCGACCGGCACTTGCGAACTGCTTCTGCTTCGGCCACCACACGGCAAGAAAGACTGAAGAAAATGGCGTCGGCTGCCTCTTTTATACCCCTGCCGCACTGACATCAGGGAAGAAGCGACGACAACCGACGCCGGACCTGGACTTTGGAATTCGGCCGACCGAGGACCCGCCTGATGGCAGGATAACCCATCTGTAATGACTGCAGCTGTATGCACGATGAACATCTGGTCTAAAAACACACTCTCTTTCCTACCAGAAACATTCTGGAATAGAAGCTGTTGCCCCTTTGATTTTACTGCACTGTTTATATGACTCATAGGGTGAGGAAGTGTTGAAGAATAGGAAAAAGCTCCGTCTGGTTCTGAGGGTGGGGAGGGTCTCCCCTGAAAAGACCTATTTGTATCCAGTCCCAAATGTATTTCTCCTGAATTACTTATAACACCCAAGAGTTTAACAATCTGTTGCCAAAGGAGAACGGAGAGAGAATTTCTGGAACAGATTTGGAGAAAGAAGGGCAGAAGGGATGGAGAATAGGGAAACAATGCTGATATAGTCATTCTGAAGTATCAGACTGTCCCTATTTAGGAAAAGATCCTTGCTTCTAGTTATTCCCCTCCAACTGTTGCCGTTTGGTTTACTGTTTGGCCTCAGAAGCAGGGTGTGTGTGTGTTCTGTTTTTGTAGAAGAAGAGGGATCGTGAAAAATCTTATAAACCTCCTTTCCCTCTCCCATCAAATTGTTTAAGGACCCAAGTGGCAGATGGGCCAAACAAAACCTCCTTATCTACAGCTGAATTTAAAAATTCAGACTTTACCTAATCAGAAAAAAAGTTATGCACTCACCATAACATTCCATGCGAGTTATCCATCTCGCCTTTCTTACTTGTGAGTTCGGAACCGATCCTCAGTTCTGACTCGGCCATTTACCAAAGCTCGAGGCCTTCAACTGGCTTGTGCCTTACTCGTTATCCCATGATGCCTTAGGGCATTCACCAGATCTTGTTTGCTGATATTCCAATCATAGAAAAAAAAAACAATGAGGAAATCCTTCATACCTATATAAGCTAAGAAGAGGATCAGATACCACCTTGACCAATTAGTGACTTATCAATCCTCCAGAATCCATAAGAATGGGAGTAGAAGGGTGGGACGCAAGAATGAAGGTGAGATGGACAACTCACATGGAACGTTATGGTGAATACATAACTTCTTTATGTGAAGTTGTCCTAAAGAAGTTGCCCTATCTCGCCTTTATCCTTACTTGTGGGACAGCGTCCCTGGCACCATCTTTCGAGTGGCTCACAGGAGAATATTCTTCAGAACAGTGGACCCAAAGGAGGCCCTGTCCCTGGAGGCCAAATCAACTTTGTAATGAGTGATAAAGGTACGCGGCATAGTCCACTTTGCTGCTGTGCAAATGGTATCAATTGGTAGTTTTGTATGTAAAGCAAACAAAAGTTGAGAGAGCTCTTGTGGAATGGGCTTTAACTTTGTCTGGAAGTTTGCTCATCTACTGACTGGTAGGTATAAGCGATACAATCTGACAACCATCTGGATAGGGTAGTTTTTGCTACTGGGTGTCCTCTTTTAGAATCTGAAAAAGATACTAACAACTGATCAGTTTTCCTAAAACCTTTTTTTCTGTGTAGATAGAAATGTCGTTGTCTATGTTCATCAAGTTGGTGCAACATATATTCTGCTTTACTGCCATACTTGGGGAAGAAAACTGGTAGATCTATAGAGTGACAGATTTGATTCTGAACATACTTTTGGCAGAAAACATGGATTTGTGTGAAGTGAAACTCTGTCATTGTGAAAAAGCATATATGGTGGTTTACCAGATAATGCTTGTAGCTCCAAAACCCTCCTCGCTGAGGTGATAACCTGGAAAACAATTTTCTTAGTGGCTAAGAACTTCAATTGACAGGATCAAAGGGAATTATTCGGGATAGCACAAAGTTTAGGTTCAATGGAAGTATAGGGGGGTTGATGGGTGGGGCCTTAGCAGGTTCGTGCCCCTCAAAAAGGCTTTACACAATCTGTGGGGCATAACATTGGATCCTTCTTGCCCAGAGTGAAAATTAGAAATTGCTGCTAACTGTACTGGAATAGTAGCTGCAGCTGCTCCCTCACTGAAGAGTTTTTCCAAAAATTCCAATATAGAAGGTACAGATGCAGAGAATGGGTTAATATGACTTTCCTTTGCCCATAAGGAAAACCTCTTTCATTTGCCGAGATATAATCTTCTCATAGACGCTTTGTGAGAAGCAATCAGGATATGCTGTACCAAAGTAGATAGGTTAGGTAGCCTGGCTATGTTTGGAAGTGGAGCAGCCAAGCTGTCAATTTGAGGGTTTGTAGAGACACATGGAATATTCCTGAAGGATGAGTCAGGAGATCTGGGTCCAGAATCCAAGGCTCCTCTTGAAGATGAGGCCACAAGAAGGAAAACCAGATTTGACAAGGCCAGTAAGGAGCTATGAGAATTAAGGCCCTTCTCAATGCGCTGGCTTTCTGGAGAACTTTGGGTATTAGGGGAAAAGGAGGGAATGCATAAAGGAGACCCAGGGGACAATTGTACACAAGTGCATCCCTTGGGGATTCCCCTGGGGGGGATAAGGGCAAGGTAGCTGCTACATTTGGCATTTTTAGATGTGGTGAAAATATCGCAGCAAGGCTGGCCCAAGCTCGGAAAATCATCTCTGCTACATCTTGTTTCAGGGACCACTCGTGAGGCATTAGAATCACTCTATTGAATTTGTCTGCTATCATGTTGGATTTCCCCGGGATGTGCGTTACTATCGGAAAGCATTGGGAGGAGGTTGCCCACTGCCATACTCTCAGGGTCTCTCAGCAAAGGAGTTAAGATCTGGTTCCACCTTATTTGTTTATGCACCATACCACGGACATATTGTCTGTCTGGATTGCAATCATTCCCTGTGGAAGAGTCTTGAAATGCTTGCAATGCTAGAAGCTCTGCTCTCATCTCTAGGACACTGATGTGCAAGTGGACCTCGTGATCCTGTCATGTGTCCTGGGTAGTTTTTCCCTGATAATGCCCCTCCCATCCTATCAGGGAAGCATCCATGGTCACTGTGGCCATTGGTTGTGGAAGAACAAATGGTTGACCCAAAGTCACCTGATCTGAATGGAGACACCAACGAAGATCTTCATTGCAATAATTTGAAAATGATGCGATGTGACATCGGGAGCTCTTGCATGGACCACTGAGTGAACAGTAGCCACTGCAAAATTCTCATGTGCATTCTTGCCAGGGGAATGATGGTTATTCACTGCTGCCATGGTGCCAAACACTCTTAGAACCATTCTTGCTTTGACTTTTGTTTTGAGAAATTGTTGAAACTGTTTTCGCAGTGTGTGTACGCTCATCGGTGGAAGCTTTACCATCAATAACGTTGTGTCTAAGTCTGCGCCTATAAAAACAATATGCTGCGATGGCAATAAAGCAGATTTTTCATAATTTATTGTGATCCCAAGTGCCAGAGTGGTGTCTCTTGCCTCAGTTAGTAGATACTTGGTGGTGCAGGTTAGGAGCCAGTCATCTAGATATGAAAACAATCAGAATCCTAAACGTCTCAAGTGAGCCGTAACTACTGCCATACATTTTATTTAACACTCTGTGGGCTGTAGTGAGGTCAAAAGGCAGAGCTCGAAACTGGAAGTGACTGGACCCCAGCCAAAAGCGCAGATGACTCCTGGATAGCCTGTCCATTTCTATATGATAGTACACATCCTGGAGGTCTATAGAGCACATCCAATTGTCTTTTCCCAAAAAGAGAAGTATTGACTGCAGTGTCACCATCTGAAACTTTTTGTCGTTTCTACATGGGTTCATAGGTAGGTACTAGGCTATCTGCCCGAGGGCATTTATAAGTCTAGCCAAAATGTGTCAGCTTTCACCGCCCCATTGATTAATTAATTGATCCTCTGTCAAGCAGAGCCAATGAAGTGATCCCAGATGTGTATTTTCTGTTACCCATCCACTCATCAAGGTTCTTCTTGAAGAGTGTTAGTGTGGGACTCTGCCTAATGTAGTCTGGAATTTTGTTCCAAAGCATGGGGTGTCTCTGTGACAGGAATCTATCACTTCAGCATGTTTTATTTATTAAGAAAGTATAAAAATTCCAACTGCGACCAGGTACCTCAGAAAGAAAGTAAACCTCATAGAAACAGCAAAAATGACACTGAGGTAAGGCTCCAGGGTATAAAAATTTAATATACAAAGAACACAAAACACAAGCGCTTTCACCAAGTAGGCTTCTTCAGGTGTACTAAATTAAAATGCTAGCATCTCAATTTATACTGATTGCCATTAAGTTTCCAGATCATTCTTAAAGGCATATTGTAGGAAAACACTTGTGCATAGAGTCATAACTTATGACATAAATACATACATATATAAACATATATAAAAATACTTAAAAATAAATATAAAAACATATGTCAAAACATATGTCCATTCAAAGGGACTATTTCATCTATGGAATGGTTTACTCTTTAAAACTGGTCTCAAAGGAATATTTTCATTTAAACCATGTCCTGTGGTTGCTCTAAGTCTGATTATCCATCTTGCTTCTAAATTTTCAGTATGTATCTTAACATCCTCTCCTCGTATACTTTCAATTATTCTACCTATAGCCTTAAAAGAAAATACATGTTGCATACTAGTATCACTAATATGTCTGGCAAAGGCATTAAAAGCGCTACCTTTCCTTATGTGATACACATGTTCCCTGATTCTATTTTTGAAAGTTCTATCAGTTTTACCTACCATAGAACTTTCTGCAAGTATTACATGTAGCAAGATAGACTATATGCTGGGAATCACATCTAGCATTGACATTAAAGTTACAGATCTCTTGAGTGTCCGGATGCTGAAAAGTTATATTTGTATCTATAAAACTACAAAAGTTACATTTACCACAGGGTCTGCTACCTTTAGCGGTACTTAGTATAACGTTTGCTTTTGGAGAACATAACTGCCTACGAAAAGATTTCTGATTCTTAAAAGTAAACTGTGGTCCAGCTCCTATCTACTTGCTAATTTGTGCATCAGAACTTAGAATGTTCCAATTTATGTTAATAATGTTAGTGTAATATTTTATATCCCTAGAATAACTGAAAGATAGTCTCAAAGGTTGTGAATTATTTGCACTCAATGTTCTTATTAACAGCCATATAATTAGAAAAATAAGGCTTAGCTCTACTTTGCCTCATTTTCATTACATTTTGTAACCCTTGATCAATAAGATTGGGTTCATAACCTCTTTCTTTTAACTCATCTTGAACTTTATTAAGCTGTACATCAAAGTCCGTAACATCGGCATTTAATCCGGAAGCTCTAAAGAACTGATTTTGTGCTACATTCTTGAATATACAAGATACAAGTACACAATTGTTGTTAGTTACACTTGATGTAACTTCTTTGTTCACGGTCATACCCAATGATTATGGCATCAATAGTGTCATTAAATTGTTGGTTGAAAGTGGGAAATATGACAGTAACTTTATAGAATCTGTACGATTGTTATTGAAGTTGGTTCTAGAAAATAATATTTTTATTTTTCAAGATAAATATTACTGGCAACGTCAAGGTGTTGCCATGGGGACTTATTGCACCAAAAGCTACGCTAATGCTGTGATGTTGGGATGGGAGCAAGTGATACTACATAATGTTACCTTTAAAGAAAAGATAAAATTCTTTCGTAGATTTGTGGATGACCTTTTTTTAGTTTGGGAGGGTACAGTTGATGAGCTTGAAACTTTTGTTGAATATATGAACACTACTACGAGCTTCCTGAGGTTTATTCTTATAGGGAAGTTAATTTTTTGGATGTTACCATGTTGCAGGACCTGAATGGTCACTTTAATGTCAGGTTATACAGGAAGGAACGCCGTGTTAATAATTTATTTAATAGACACAGCATGCATCCCAGTTTATATTCAAGAATGTAACACAAAATCAGTTCTTTAGAGCTTCCAGATTAAATGCCGATGTTACTAACTTTGATGTACAGCTTAGTAAAGTTCAAGATGAGTTAAAAGAAAGAGGTTATGAACCCAATCTTGTTGATCAGACCTAGAGCAACGACAGGAAATGGTTTAAATGAAAATATTCCTTTGAGACCAGTTTTTAAAGAATAAACCATTCTGTAGATGAAATAGTCCCTTTGAATGTACATATGTTTTTATATTTACTTTCAAGTATTTTTATATATGTTTCTATATGTATGTATTTATGTCATAAGTTATGACTCTATGCACAAAGTGTTTTGCTACAATATGCCTTTAAGAATGATCTGGAGACTTAATGGCAATCAGTATAAATTGAGATGCTAGCATTTTAATTTAGTACACCTGAAGAAGCCTACTTGGTGGAAGCATTTGTGTTTTGTGTTCTTTGGATATTAAACTTTTATATCCTGGAGCCTTACCTCAGTGTCATTTTTGATGTTTTATTTATTGTTGTGGCGAGGTTTAGCTCACTAGAGCACGTGGCTCGCAGTGACTTGGATTTCTTTCGGTGGAGCATTGTCCATCAATCCTGAGTTGGACATGGCTTTGGAAGTCAGGCAGAGATCACCTCTGAGTAAGCAATATGCCACTGAGTACAGCCGGAGTTTTTTCAGTCAGGCTGCATAGGACATATGTTTGAGGCCAGTAATCCTCTTGATAAGGTACTTTTGTGGTTTCTCCAGCTGTTGGAAGTGTCTTATGAGGTACATCCCAAATGGGGCATTGTACTCTATTGATGGATCTGATGAGTGACGAGTAGAGGGGCACTATAACCTCTTTATTTCTGGATGCGAACCCTTTAGTAATTAGATGGGTCACATAGAAGGATTTCCTAGCTATTTTGGCAATATGATTGTCAAAGGAGAGATTACTATCTACCTGGGTCCCCAGATCTCTTATTACCTATTCTGTATTAAGGGGGCTGCCACCTACGTGGTAATTTGCGGGTGTTTTGTTTTTCCCCAAACGGGATGACTATGCATTTTTTGGCATTTGGCTTGAGGCCATGACTTTGACACCAGGTGTCCATCTCAGTAAGGCCCTTTTGGAAGATGTCCGTGTCAGCCGGAAAGTCAATTATGGCTCCCAGTTTGCAGTCATCGGCAAACTTGGTTAGCTATAGTCCTCCTGTGTTTGCCTGTACTTCTGAGAAGTATATGCAGAACAGAAGTTCCAGGACCGAGCCTTGTGGGTCACCACTTGTGACTGGTTTAGAGTCACACCTGGAGCCCGCTATTCTTACAATGTGAGTTCTGTCTGTAAGCCAGTTGGAAACCCATCTCGTGACACGGGCTGATGTTCAGGCTGGTGAGTTTTCCTGTAATACCAGAGTGGAGAATGGTGTCGAAAGCCTTGGTGAGGTCAAGGTAGGCTTTGTGAACAACCCTTCCCTCATCTATGGCCTTGGTGATTGTCTCAAAGAAGTCAACCAGGTTTAGTAGCCATGATCTGCCCTTAACAAAGCCGAACAGGGTCGGGTCAAGTGTTTGGAGGTTCCCAAGGTCTTTGTTAATGAATTCCATGATGATCCACTGCATAGCCTTGCAAACCAGGCTAGTCAGGCTGATGGAGCGATAGCTACCAGGGTCAGTTGTGGCCCCTCCTTTGTTGAGTAGAATAACTGTTGCGATGTGCCATTCTATGGAGAGGCTGAGGTTGAACAGCGTGTTTAGGTGGGGGGGTTAGTTAATTCTGTAATTTGTGCAAGATGCAGCCTGCGACACCATCTGGCCCCATTGACGCTATGTTTTGGCTTTTGAAAGGGCTATTTTCACCTGTGATTTCCGGGACACTACACTTTTCAGGTATTGTTATGGGCCCTTTTGGGGGCGAGAGTGGAGTGAAGTTTGCACTGAATCTATCTGAAAGGATGTTGGCAATATCAGTAGGTTCAGTATATTTTGTGCTATTTTGCACTAGTTCAGTGCATATCTGCGAGTTGCCACTTAGATTCTTAACATAGCTGAAGAAGGCTTTGTGGTTATCTTTTGAACCCTTGGCTAGTTTTCTTTCGAAGTTAGTCTTGGATGATTTTATGAGGGACGTTAGTTTCTTACGGATACTGATCAGGGATGTCTTTCCTTCTTGGGATTTGCTTTTTTTCTGAACTAGTTTCCTCCTTCTATTGTATAGCCTGTTTATGGCAGGGGTCCACCAGACTGGTTTCCTTTTCTTAGAGGAGAGAGTCTTGGTTTTGTTAGGGATGGCATGATCCATGCATCCTTGTAGGTGCTCAAAGAGTGCATATGTAAAGGTTTCTCATCTTGGGCAGCGTTATCCGTTAGCGTGGGGGCTGTGAAACTTACCGCCTCTGTCTTAAGTAAGGTGAAGTTTGCTTTAGAAAAGTGTTTTTACTGTGGTTTTCTTAGTTGGGGGTGGTGGTGGGGTGTGGACATCCAGAGTGATTAGTTTATGGTCTGATCTAACCAGTGATGGGTTGACCTCCAGTGTGTAACACCTGTCGCCCTATGTTTGTGATGACCAGGTCCAATATGTTTTCACCTCTGGTAGGGGAGTTTACCAGCTGATCCGGGGAATTTGAGTTGTTGAATACCAGGAAGCGCTGGGCCTGGGAGTTTGTACTCAAATAGTTTTCCCAGTTAATGGTAGGGTAATTGAAATCGCCCAATATCAGGGTGTTCGGTAGGACCTTCATGTTTTCCAGTGTCTCCAGAAAGGTGGAGTGGTGGTCCTGGGTCATGGAGAGTGATCTGTAGCAAGCCACAATTTGCATTGCAGATTTGCCAGATGTTAGTTGCACATGGATGATCTCAGAGGTTTTATGCTGCACCACTAACCTGGAGGTGTAGGTATCCTTGATGAATATGGATACACCTCCTCCTTTTGTGTTTCGGTCTGTGTTCTGTGGCCGAAAGGTGTGGTACAAGTTGTAGCCCAGTAGTGCTGGGGTGCTCTCTGGAGCCTTGAACCAGGTTTCAGTTACTGCACAGATGTCGACGTTCTCCATACTGAGGAGTGCTTCGAGCACGTGCATTTTGAGATTTTAACTCCTGGCGTTGAGTAGCATAACCCTCAGTTTTTTGTTAATTGTGCTGTTTACGGAGGTGGGTTTGACTTTTGAGCCTTGCCTAAAAAAGGCACTATGGGGGCAGCAAGAGCCTTGGCCAGTATTCGAAAGCCTAGGGGTGACAGGTGCAAGCCATCTTTTGCGAAGCAACGTGGCTTGTCGAGCATGTCGTCCCAGGCTGACAGACACTGGATCCGCTTTGAATGACACCAGAAGTTTAGCCAATTGTTGAAACTGATAATTTTTTCTTTATACTGAGGTATCATTCTTGGTGAGGGCAGGATGTTAATCAGGGTCAGGGTCATACCAGCCTGGGCTATATGATCAGAGAGCTCTTCCATGTCTCTTTTCATGTAGTACAGGGAGGTACGTCTCAGGTCATTCACACCAACATGAACAATGACAGAGTCATATTTGTACTTGTTCTGGAGTGACCTAAGTGCGTGTGTTATGTGGTGGATTCTGGCTCCCGACAGGCAGCTAACAGTAACCTTCTGCTTGCCTAGCCTAGTGAGTGGGACGTCAGTGTGCCTGACTATAGAGTCACCTATTACTAGTGTGTTAGGTATGTTATTTTGCCTTAAGGGCTGTGATTGTGCAGCACATTGATTTTGTGTTTTATGTGTTGTCTGGTTTGTGACAGGAGGTGCAGGTTGTTTGGGTGTCTGCTTTGGAGGTCTCTGATGCTTTTGCAGGTTTTTATTTAGAGTCTCCGAGTATGATTTTGTGTATTTATGTGTATTTTTTTGCCAGTGTTGGTTTAGTAGGTCTGTGTGTGGCTGGAGGTGTGGTGCAAGTGTTAACCTTCTCCTCTTGACTGTCTGTTCCAGTCTTGGGTGGAGACAGCTTAGCCTCCAGTTTGGCTGTATAATTGCATCTCTCGCATATGTTAGTGCTTTGTGGTAAGAGGAGAGGCTTGCCTGTGTACATGAGGCAGTTGTAACATTGCCTCAGGATATCCAGATTCACCAGCTGGACTAGAGTACACCTGAAATTGCCCTTTGGTCATGCCTGAATAGTAGGGTGAGCTGCTTAGTCGCTTGCTTGGTGAGGGGTGAATAAAGAGCCTTGCCCTGCTGGGCAATCAAGTGTCAGGGTATATTAATGCTTGCTATTAGGTCTGAGCAACTGCTGGGCTGTAGGATGCTTTTTGAGTGCTTAGGTTGAGAGTTAGAGGGAAAAACTGAAGAGGAGACTTAGTGGAGCTGGGAATAATTTAACCCTAGCTAACCGACACTGCCCAGAGCACAAAGCTGTGCAAACGTGTTTTTTATAGCAGGGAAATGAAAGGGATAGAAATGGCCAATAAGCTACTAACTTCTGGGCTGGAACCACTCCTACAGGGACAGATAGGCTGCTCAAAGCTTCCCTCTCTCACAGATGAACAGAGAAACTTCCTTCTATCCAAGTAAGGTATGGGCAACTCAGAAACTTGTAAAACAGCCCTGAATTCAGCACTAGCCAGAAAACTGGACTATACTAGCGTAGAAAGGCAGGAAATAAGAAGTTATATACCTACCTATTCCTAACGCTCCATGTTAGTTGTCTTCTTCTCGCCTTCTTTCTTGCTGGTTGGGTTCGGAGCCAATCCTCGGCTCCGACTCGGCCATCTACTAAAGCTCGAGAGCTATTTACTGGCTCGAGGCCTACCCATATCCCACAATGCTTGGCGCTAGATACCCAGATGTCGTTTGGCAGAGCTAACACCATAGAAAAATTTCGAGGACACCTGTCCAAAAGTACAGTTTTGTACCTACCATAAATGTAGATGTTCGAGGATCCACATTGCTGCAGTCCTTACTATTGGGTAGTCCGCTGTCCAGTCGGCCCGAATACCAGAGTATAAGGCTGACGTCGGTCAGGGCGCATTAGACTGACGTCAGTACGTCAGGGTACTAATGCGCATGACCGACGTCATATCCTCAGTCTTTTCTTGCCCCAGATGTCAGAAGACCCTAAAAAAACAAGGCCCAAAATACCTGCACCAAAAATATGTACAATATATACAAAAATATATACAAAAATATCAGCATATAACCTCACCTACACAACCACCCCTAAACACAGAGGGAAGGAGGGAGGGTATTGGACTGCAGCAATGTGGATCCTCGAACATCTACATTTATGGTAGGTACAAAACTGTACTATGTTCTTCGCTCCACATTGCTGCAGTCCTTACTATTGGGTAGAATCCCAAAGCAGAGGTAAGGGAGGCTGGCAAATCATAAAGAAGCAGGAGCTGACAACATGCCTTGCAAAACAGCAGTGGCAAAACCAGCCCTAGACTTAGAGTAGATAGGAAGGTGATAATGCTTAGAGAAAGTATGCACTGAACTCCAAGTAGCTGCCTCCAAAATATCCTTAGTTGCCACCCCTCAGAAATGCTGTTGAAGTGGCAGTAGCCCTAGTGGAATGAGGCCTAATCCCAGCTGGAATCTCCTTGCCATGATGGGAATAACAAAATGCAATGCAAAACCCAATCCACCTAGAAATAGTTTGTTTTGACACAGACTTGCCCTGAACTCAAAGCAAAAGAAACAAACAACTGCTGAGACTGCCTAAAATCCTTAGTCCTGCTTAAATAATAACGCAATTGCCTGTGTACATCTAAAGTGTGCAAAATCTTTTCCCCTTTATTTTGGGGTCTGCATAAAAAGTAGGCAAATGAATAGTTTGGTTTAAAGCCACACTAGAAACCACCTTAGGCATAAAGGAAGGATTAGTACGTAATGATACCCTATCCTTATGGAAAATCAAAAAGGGCTCTACTGCCATAAGGGCCTGCAATTCAGACACCCTTCTTGCAGAAGTAATAGCCAACAGAAAAGCAGTCTTCCATGACAAGTATTTCAACTCAGCAGTAGCCGCAGGCTCAAAAGGTTGTAGAGTAAGTTTTTCCAACACAAAATTGAGATCCCAAGCAGGAGTAGGAGCTCTACGTGGCCGTCTTATATTCTTTGCCCCTCTAAGAAACTGCTTGAACAAAGGATGCGAAAACAATGGTGGGTCACAATCATAGTGAGCTGAAATTGCTGCAGCATGAATCTTAATGGAAGAGAAGGACAAACCTTTGTCCAATAACTCAGTAAGATATTGAAGAGCCACATTCAAATTAGGCTCAGAAATCTCCAAATTCTTTGCTGTACTCCAAATTAAAACCCTCTTCCATTTTTCAGTACACTTTCCTTGTACTAGGTCTTCTAGCTTCCATAATCACATTTAAAACTTGTTGAGGAAGTTGAGACCTGCTGTGTTTCAACACAGAATATGCCAGGCTGTTAGATGAAGTGAGTGAAGCTTGACATTGAGCAGATGACCGTCCTTCTGAGATAACAGATGTGGAATCAAAGGTAAAGGCCACGGAGGCTTCCTTACCAGACTCCGTAGTAGTGGGTACCAGTGTTGCCGAGGCCAATCTGGAGCTATTAAAATCATCCTTGGCTTGTCTTGTCTGACCTTTAAGAGCACCTTTGGAAGAAGAGGCAGAGGTGGAAAGGCATACACATGAAGATTTTTCCAACTGAAAGAAAGAGCATCCACTTTCCAAGCTGTGTGATGAAACCCCTTTGTGCAAAACTTTGGCAGCTGGTGGTTTAGTGGAGAAGCGAACAGATCTATGTCTGGAGTTCCCCATGACACTGTCAATTTCTGAAATACATGAAGATCCAGTTTCCACTGTGGGGATCCATGATTTGTCTGCTTAACACATCTGCTAAGGAGTTCTGTGCTCCGGCAGAAACCTTGCCTGAAGAGTTAGTTGCAAGCTGAGCGCAGTCTCCCATAAAATCATTGCTTGCCTGCATAGAGGATAAGAATGTGTTCCCCTTGTTTGTTGATGTACCACATGACAGTTGTGTTGTCTGTTAGAATCAACACCTGCCCTGGAAGAAGTAACTCCTTGAAAGCCATTAATGCAAATTGGACTGCTAACATCTCCTTCATGTTGATATGTAGATGCTGTAGTCTGGCAGGCCACTTGTCTTGTATCCACTTTCCATTTAGATGAGCTCCCAAGCAATATCCGAGGCATCTGTCGTTAAAATCTGACTCGCCTCTGGCCGGGTCACAGAGAGTCCCTTGTTTAGGTGACATTCCTGAGCCCACCACAAAAATTCTTTTTGAAGGCAAGGTATTATTTGAATGACAGTGTCCAAATCCTGGCAGTGCTGTGTCCATACATTTTGAGATACCATTGCAGCTTCCTCATATGCAGTTTGGCATTGGGAAGCACCAGAATACAAGATGCCATGAACCCTAATGCTTGAAGGACTGTCCTTGCAGTCAGCACGGACTGATGAGATAGTTGATGGAAGTAAAGGGATAGACTCTTTTGTTTGTCCGGGGTTAAAAAGGCCATCTGGGCTGCTGTATTCAGTCTCACACCCAGAAAGCACATGTCTTGAGAGGGTACTAGACTGGACTTTATTTCGCTCACAGAATACCCTAGGCATCTTAGCACTGCTATAACATATTCCAGATGCTGTAGAAGGTCTTCCTTTTCTTGAGCCAGAACCAGCCAGTCGCCCAAGTAAGGATAGATTTGAATTCCTTTTAGCCTGAAGTAAGCTATCACTGGAGCCAGAACCTTTGTGAATACTCTGGGCAGTAGATAAGCCAAAGGGCAATGCAGAGAACTGATAATGAGAATTTCCAGCTCGAAAACGCAGATACTTCCTGCAACTTAGTCTTATAGGCACATGAAGGTAAGCTTCCTTGAGATCTAAAGTTACCATCCAGTGATCTTTGCCCAGCAGAGGTAAAAGCTGTTGTAACGTCAACATCTTGAACTTTGGAATGTCCAGATAAGTGTTGAGGATAGATAAATCCAAAATTGGTCTCCACGTGTTCCCCTTCTTTGGTACTAGGAACAGGCGAGAATAAAATCCTAGGCCCCTTTCTGATACAGGGACTGGCTGAATGGCCCCTATTTGGAGTAACAGAGAAATTTGCTTGTGAGCCTCTTTCCTTTGTGGAGGAGGAACGTCTGGCATGCCTTTGAAAGGGG
This sequence comes from Protopterus annectens, assembly GCF_019279795.1. NCBI lineage: Eukaryota > Metazoa > Chordata > Ceratodontiformes > Protopteridae > Protopterus > Protopterus annectens. The sequence goes on from NC_056725.1 coordinate 1,398,551,772, forward strand.
CAATGTATGGAAATAAAACCTGTAACCGTGGTGAATGATATCCAACACCCATCTGTCTTGAGTGATTAAATCCCAATTTTCTTTGAAAAGAGACAGTCTTCCTCCCAAAGGAGCTGCCAGACGAGAATCTACTGGCAGCTGAAAAGGCAGGTCATTGGGTCTGTTTACGAAAGGACTGACCCCTGCCCTCACCAGAAGTCTGAGCAGGTGAACTCCTGTTCTAGGCCTAAAAGAACCTTGAGCTCTGCCCCTACCACGTCTAGACCTACCCCTAGACTGGGAATCATAAGCAGGATATGTCCATCCCTTAGTAGGCCAATTTCTACTAAACTTGGTGGCTGCACCTGCAAAAATCTTTTACAGTTTGCATAGACTTAGCTTTGTCCTCCATTTTCTTTAAAACTGCTTCCACAGGCGAACCAAACAAGACATCAGACTGTAAAGAAGCATCCAAAATCCTTGTCTTAACATGCTCAGCTAAATTCTGATCCCTCAGCCAGGCATGCCTGCGAAGAACAGAACTAGTGGCAGCCACCCTCGAGGAGGCCTGTACAGCATCAAAACCACATTGCAAAGAATGCTTACCCACTTGTTCAGAGACATGAACTAAATCCAGCAACTCTTTACACTCAATACCTTCCGCCAAAGCATCCACCTTAGATTTCAGTTGTGAAAGGAGATAATTTTGATATTTTAGCATGTGAAACTGACAATTCAACGCCCTCATGGCTAAAGTGGAAGAAGTATACACTTTCTTTCCCCATCTATCCAAAGCCCTTGCCTCTTTATCTGTGGGAACAGGGTTTTTAACCACAGAGGCCTTAACACCTTTAGGTCCCTGAGAAACAGTTTCCGGGTCTGCCCTAGGGCTCTTAAAAAGATACTTATGAGCTTCAGGCACCCTATAGTACCTATCAGGTTTAACAGGAGCAGGAGGCAAAGAATCAGGGTTCAGGGAAGCCTCTGCAAAAACATCTTCCACCACATTCAACACAGGAGGTATAGCTAAGGGCCTATGCTGGGGTAAGAACAAGAATTCCCTAAGTCTTTTCCTGAATCAGAGTAATCCTGGCCTTCCCATTTAAAGTGCTCCCTCATGGAATGCAGAGTCTCTGAAAATGAGAAATCCTCAGGAGGAGAAGCTGTAGGAGTGGAATCATCCACATCAGAATCAGAATAAGGAGGATACTCCTGCAAATCTTCCGCAGAAGTGTCAGAAGCCTCTGAACACTGTTCAAAACTCTCAAACTCAGGTTCCACCCTAGGCCTCTTATCAGGAGGGGGCATAGAACCTCTAATCATAGTAATCAAATCTTCTGCCATTTTAAGCATATGTTTCTTAGGCACAGAACCTGAAGTGCTAGGAGAAGCCCCCACAGAAGCTAAACTTGGCCTACCCCTCAAAGAAGTTTTGGAAACAGAAGGAGAGGCTCTAACTACCTTGGGAAGAGAGGGAAGAACAGTTACCTGAGAAGCCCCCTCAGCCTGGCCTACCTCCTGAGAAGGCACATCCTGTAACAGTAAAGTCTCTGCCTGAGACTCCAAAGAAACTCCTGGCAAAACCTCTGGCTCCACTGAGCCTTCTAAAGAACCGACGTCCGGGACTGCCGGTTCATCAACCCTAGGCTTTGCTGTTTTGTCCTTGCGCTTCTTGGACGAAGCGGGCGTCTGAGCATCCGACGGCATTTTATAATTGCAACACTTCCCAAACACTAACCTGGCACAGTCTAACCTTCTCTTAATAGTGCGTTTGTTAAACCTAGCACAAGAGCGGCATCCAACAACGTCGTGCTCAGGCCCTAAACAAGGTATACACAAAGTATGGTAATCCCTATGAGGTATCTGTTTCCCACAAGAAATACAGTTATTCACTTTTTCTGACATCCGGTTAAATACTGAGGCAAGAAAAAACCAAAATGTTCCCCAACGGGGTACTTAGCCAACTCTGATTCGGTCTGAAACTCCGGTTTCGGAAATATTTCAGAACGCCAACCTGCACTCGCAAAACTGCTTCTGCATCGGACCATGCGGCAAAAAAGACTGAGGATATGACGTCGGTCATGCGCATTAGTACCCTGACGTACTGACGTCAGTCTAATGCGCCCTGACCGACGTCAGCCTTATACTCTGGTATTCGGGCCGACTGGACAGCGGACTACCCAATAGTAAGGACTGCAGCAATGTGGAACGAAGAACATCTACAAGATTTACCTAAAATAGTAAAACAGAGGAAGGACGTAACCCAGATAATAATTAGCCAGAGGAAGAAGGCCTCAAAAAGGGACTGTTCTTGGTCTGCCCAGGCTAGGGGGATGGAGGGTGGGACGCAAGAAAGGCGGCGAGAAGAAGACAACTAACATGGAACGTTATGGTAGGCACATAACTTCTTAATGTTAAGTTGTCTATCTCGCCTTCATTCTTGCTGGTTCAGACAGCGTCCCTAGCACCTTAGTCCTGGGTGGCTCACCGGAACAGACTCTTGAGCACAGTGGAACCAAAATCAGCTCTACTCCTATAGAGGCCATATCCAACTTATAATGTGAAATGAAAGTATGAGGAGTGGCCCATGTGGCTGTAGCACAAATAGATTCCATTGGTAGTCTTGCTTGAAAAGCTACCGAAGTAGCTAACGCTCTGGTGGAATGACCTTAAGGTTTAGTAGGGAGTTCTTTATGTCTCAGCTGATAAATCAAAGTAATAATAGAGGACAACCACCTGGAAAAGGTTACTTTAGAAACTGGCAGTCCCTGTTTGCCCTCAGCATAGGACAGGAAGAGTTGGTCTGATTCTCTTTTTTGCTTAGTCCTATCCAAATAAAAACATAATTGCCTGTGAACGTCCAATTGGTGTAACTTTTGTTCAGCTTTGTTCGAATAGTTAGGAAAAAAGACAGGTAGATCAATAGCCTGATTCAGGTTTGTTTCAGAAGGTATCTTGGGCAGAAATGAAGGATTAGTCCCGAGTGAAACTCTATCCTTATGAAACACAAGGTAAGGAGGAAGAATACAGAAGGCTTGAAGTTCCAAAACTCTCCTAGCTGAGGTGATGGCTACTAAAAAGAGAGTCTTCCAAGAGAGTAATTTTAAGGAACAGGAAGTGGCAGGTTCAAAAGGGGGAAGAATCATGGAAGCTAATATCAAATTTAAATCCCACGGAGGCGGGGGATCTCTGACCGGGGGCCTAAGCAAAATAGTCCCTTTAAGAAAGGCCTTGCAAAGTTTGTGGGACATGATGCTGGTTTCTGACAGGCCAGCGTGGAAATTTGCAATAGCAGCTAATTGGTCCCTAATGGTGGCAGACGAGGAGCCCGCTTGAAAAAGTTCTGCTAAAAAATCTAGAATGTGATGGACAGGGGCTGTAAAGGGATCTATATTCCTAGCCTCTGCCCAGAAAGAGAAACGTTTCCACTTACTAGCATAAGTCTTCCTGGCGGTAGATTTGTGTGAAGAAAAGATGATTTCACGCACCGGCTGAGAAATATGTGGAAGCCTGGCTAAGGTTGGAAGTGGAGCAACCAAGCCGTGAGGTTGAGAGACTGAAGGGATTGGTGCAGCCCACCCGACTGATGGACCAAGAGGTCTGGCACTGGGTCCAGATTCCAAGGCTGCTCCAGCAGGTGATGATGCAGGAATGGGAACCAAATTTGTCGAGGCCAGTAAGGGGCAATGAGGATCATCCTGGATCCCAATGCGGTCGCCTTCTGAATTAGCTTGGGAATTAGGGGAAAAGGTGGGAATGCATACAGAAGACCCCAGGGCCAATCGTGAACTAAAGCGTCTCTGGGGGAGTGGCCGGGAAGGGGGAAGAGAGTGAAGAAATCGTCGCACTTGCTGTTGAGAGGAGTTGCGAAAAGGTCGCAGCAAGGTTGACCCCATCTGCGGAAAATTTTGTCTGCTACTGAGCGATTGAGAGACCACTCGTGAGGCATGAGAATAGCTCTGCTTAGCCTGTTCGCTATGACGTTGGACTTCCCGGGGATGTGCGTTGCTATCAGAAACCATTGAGAGGAGATCGCCCACTGCCAGAGTCTGAGTGCTTCTCGACATAAGGGATAGGACTTGGTTCTGCCCTGCTTGTTGATGTACCACACTACAGACATATTGTCTGTTTGAATTGCAATAGTCCCAGTGGGTAGAGAGTCCTGAAGAGCTTGCAACGGTAAAAGCACCGCTCTCATCTCCAAGACATTTATGTGCAGGTGGTACTCTAGAGGTTGCCAAGTGCCCTGGACAGTCCTGCCCTGAAAATGCCCCCCCCCCCACCCAATCAGGGAGGCATCCGTGGTCACTGTGGCAACAGGAGGAGGAAGAACAAACGGTCTGCCCTGGAGTACTAGAGGGGAGACCATCCACCAAGCCAGGTGGTCTTTGCATGATTGAGTGATTATCTTGTGAGACCGGCAGTTGCTGAAAGGACCACTGGGTAAAAAGCATCCACTGAAGAATCCGCATGTGAAAACGAACCAGGGGAACTAGTATGATTGCTGCTGCTATGAGACCAAACGTTTTTACTACAAATCTGGCCTGAATCCTCTTGCACTGTAGTAAGACCTGCATACGCCGGCGAATGTCTGACACTCTGTCTAGAGGACGTTTTGCGGCCAGATCTTTTGTATTTAATCTTGCGCCTAAAAAGGTTATAGACTGACAAGGCGACAATGCAGATTTTTCGAAATTTATTGAGATACCTAGCTCGGAGCAAGTTTGGATGGTATAATCCCTGGCTCGCAGTAGCTGATGCCTGGTGGAAGTAGTAAGGAGCCAGTCGTCTAGATATGGAAACACCTGGAATCCTCGCAGTCTCAGGTGAGCCGTAACCACTGCCATGCATTTGGTGAACACCCTGGGGGCTGTGGTGAGACCAAAGGGCAGGGCTCTGAATTGATAGTGACTGGCTCCCAGCTGGAAGCGGAGAAACCTTCTGGAGCACCTGTCCATTTTGATATGGTAGTAGGCATCCTGAAGGTCTATGGAGCACATCCAATTGTCCTGACCCAAAAAGGGTAGAATGGACTGAAGCGTGACGGATGGAACTTTGTTCTTTGAACAGATTTGTTTAACCTGCTGAGATCCAAAATGGGTCTCCAGTCCCCTGTCTTTTTTGGTACCAAAAAGAACTTGGAGTAAATTCCGGATCCTTGCTGTTCTGCTGGAACTGGCTGGATGGCCCTTTTTTCTAGCAGTTTTGAAATTTCTGGCACTGCTTGTTCCCTTACACCGGGTGGAACATCTGGAAGGGACTTGGTTGCTTGTACAGGGGTGTGGACAAAGGGGATTTTGTAACCCTCGGATATGATGGACCGTACCCATTTGTCTTGTGTGAGGAGTTGCCAGGCTTCTGGGTACAGTGACAATCTTCCGCCGACTGCCTCCGAAGGTGGACAGTCGGGCAGCCCCTCAGGGGTGCTGAAAGGGTTTGTCAGAGATTCTCTGCTACCCTGATTTTGCGGACCCCCAAGGCCCCTCAGGTGGCGTCTATTATTGTTCCCTCCCCTGCCCCTGGAGGGAAACTCGCCACGTGCGTCACGACTCCCTGAGGTTTCCGAAACCACATTTTCCCACTCTTCTGACCTTTAGGGTATGGTCTAGAGGGAGTAGAAAAACGGACTCCCACGGCAAAAAGAGTCTTGCCTTCCTGCTCACACCTGGTAAGGGTATCCTTCACCTGTGGTCCAAATAGAGCCGAACCATCGAAGGGGGTATTGGTGAAGGACGCCTTAAAGGGGTCAGCAAAGTTACATAACCGCATCCAGGCATGTCTTCTCAAAGCCACGCCTGTACCTGCGGCCCTACTCGCCCCATCGGCTGCATAAGAAATGAGCCGCATGGAGGAGTTGACGATTGAGTTAAGGGTCGCCAGCTGGGAGTAAATCTTATCTTGAGCCCCCGCAGCTGATGGATCCTGAAGGATGTCACCCAGTTCCTTGAGAAGATCCCTTTGAATGCGGGTGAAGTGGCACAGATAATTCAGTGACCGCATGGAAAAAGTCTCTGAGGAAAACATCCGCTTCCCGTACTGGTACATTTTCCTAGACTCTTTATTAGGTGGATGGACAGGCACCGAAGGGTCAGCCAACTCCTTCTTCGTGGCTGCTGCCACCACCATGGCATCAACGGGGACACCTTTTGTCAAAAATTGTTTGTTGGGTGGGGCTGTAATGAACTTAGTGGGCCTACGGGGAGTTGGTTCCACTGTGTCCGGGGCTGACCACGCCCTTTGAGCCACTACTTCCATGAGCGGGTCAAAGGGTGGAGACACCCAGGAGGTGGAAGGGTGAGAACCAAACGCGTCCAGGTATACCGACTCGTCCTCGGAAGGGTTAAGGGCAGTCCAGTTCCCCCTCTGCTTAAGGATCTCTAGGATGTCTGAAAAAGAGACATCCTCAGAGGGGGATCTTGGGGACCCTTGCAAATCCTCCAAGTCGGTATCAGACGTGACTGACTCGGGGGGAGTCGACATGTTTCCTCTTACATTTTCTCTTCCGAGAGGGCTCCTCGGAAAGATCAGGGGAGGCCTCGGAAGAGGAAGATAAGCCCAATGGGGCGACCTGGAGCATCTGTTCTCCACGCTTGGGGTCAGGAGGGTGGGCAGAGACCGATGCAGGCACCATGGGGGGAGGAGCCGAAGGGGCCGATTGAAGAGCCGACTCAGGAGCCAGCACGCTCCTCATGACCTCGAAGGTGCCCCTATCAGGCAGAGTAGAAGGTCCCCGCTCCGAGGAGAAGTGAACCCCTCCCGGCACAGAGAGGGACGGCTCCGAGGCCGATGTCGGCGCCGAGCTCACCTGCGCCGAAGCCCCGAGAGGGAGAACGGGGTCGGACAAGGGTCCGATGCCACTCGCCCCCTCGGAGCCGACGAGGGAGTCCCGGTGCCCAGATCCCTCCAAGGAAGGAACCAATGAAGAGATCGGAGCTGACGAAGGAGCCGAAAGGTGTGGTATCGGCTCAGACGTTTCCAAGATTCGAGCCCCAACCAGCTCCGGCTCTGAACGCAAAGGGGGAGTCGGAGGAGGAATTGCTGAAGACACAGGGACACAGCCACAGTCTGTTGAGAAGGGCTGGTTAAGATATGGGCCAGGGCCTGCGATTTAAGGAGTCTACTGACCACCCTCTCCAACTCATGATCAGATAGCCTGGAGGACTGAGAGGAGTGGGACCTATGACTACATTCAGACTGAAGCAATGGTGACCTTGGAGCCGAACAAACTGATTCTAGGGAAGGGGACCTAGAATGTTTTCGGCCCAAAGATGGTTTCGACACTAAAGTCGGAGCCGATTGAGGTCTAGAGATGTCGGCTCCAGCCGGAACCAAAGAGGAGGAAGATGCTCCGCCCGGTGACGGCTCCGAACTGGGAGCCGACGGTTTGGCGGGCTTTGAGGATTTCCCCGACTGAGGCTTCGCCGGGGATCCCTCTGGCTTAAGTAAGTCTCTCAAAGTAAGCGTGTTCCTACGCTCCTGCAGGACTCCCGGGCTGAAGGCGTGACAGACCGAGCAGGAGACTTGCAGGTGTAGGGAACCCAAGCAATACACACAAGAAGTGTGACCATCTGTCAGAGACATCTTCTGACAGCACGAGTCACACTTCTTGAAGCCTGAAACTTTAGTATCCTTGGACATACTGGCAAGGGGATACTTAAGAGAGAAAAATTAAACTAGTGCTTAAACAAGGCACACAAACACTCACACACCCGCACTAGTTAAGCTAACAATAATAACTACAAAAAACTATCACCACACTTAATAACAACAACAACTATCCTTAATAAAAATATACAAATACTATAAGGCTAAACACTACTCCTATTAAGTACCAAAGGGGTGGGGTTAGCCACTAAAGAGAAGAAACAAGGGGGGGAACTCTCTAACAAAAAATGAGTTTCCTAGGCAGGATAAACTAGGGGATACACAGTCTAACTACACTGAAAAGGGAAGACTATCTAAATATAATAAAAATACAAGGTAAATTTTTAGCTAATAATACAAAAAAAGGAATAATACGACCTGAGCCAGTAAAATCGCAACCTCGTAGCTGAAGCGGCAAACGAGATCTGGGTATCTAGCGCCAAGCATTGTGGGATATGGGGAAACCTCGAGCCAGTAAATAACTCTCGAGCTTTAGTAGATGGCCGAGTCGGAGCCGAGGATCGGCTCCGAACCAAACCAGCAAGAATGAAGGCGAGATAGACAACTTAACATCAAGGAATTTGTTTTTCTTTTTTGTTTTTTTGAAAAGATAAGGCAAAAACAGTAAAAATACACTTAAAACAGCTTTAAACGACTACAAACGATCAGAAAAGGCAACCGCACTTTAGTCTGTAGCCTACAACAGTTAAACAAATTATTTAAACAACAAACAACTTTTTAAAAGTGCAGGCAGTCAAATAAGTACAATAGGAGAAAAAACTACAGGCTTTTGAATCACAATAAACGCTGGAAAATAAGCGTTTAGGCAGGAGACAGTTAAGTACAGCAAGAAAGTACAGAAAACTGATACTTAAACCACTCCAAAGTCTCTCTTCTAAGCTAGAAGGCTTGTATCAGTTTAAGGTTTTCTAGTGCTTCCCAGTAGATTTCCCTATTTGTTTAGTCTGCTAAGATCCAGTATGGGTCTCCAGTCCCCTGTTTTTTGGAACTAAAAAGAACCTTGAGTAAGTTCTGGATCTTATTTGGTCTGCGGGGACCGGGTGGATGACTCTTTTTCTACCAACCTTTAAATTTCCAAGGTTGCTTGTTCCCTGTGACTGGGTGGAACGTCTGGGATGTTTTTTTATGCGTGGAACGGGAATGGAAAAAGATATAGAGTAAAGTACAGTTTTGTACCTACCATAAATGTAGATGTTCGAGTGTTCACACTGCTGCAGTCATTACACTTGGGTTATCCTGCCGTCAGGCGGTCCCGTAGTCGGCCAGAGTTCCAAAGTCTTGGTCCGGCGTCGGTTGCTGTCGCTTCTTCCCTGACGTCAATGCGCCAGGGGTTTATAAGATGTATCGGACGTCATTTTCTTCAGTTTTTCTCGCCCCAGATGTCAAGTGCCCCCAAGTAGGTAAGCAAAACATATTGCTAGTAAAAAATATACATAGAAAATAAAAAACAATGCCTTCAGTTACAAGCAAATACACCTCAAAGGTTGTATAGGATAGAAAGGTATAGATAAGTCCAGCTAGTTCAGAGGGGATGGTGGGAGGGTAACCTGGACTGCAGCAGTGTGAACACTCGAACATCTACATTTATGGTAGGTACAAAACTGTACTATGTTCATCGTGTTACACTGCTGCAGTCATTACACTTGGGTAGAATCACAAAGCTAAGGTTGGGTGGCTGGTCTATAAAGAGTTGGATTGGCTATGAGGCCCTGCAGAATTGCAGTGGCAAATCCTGCTCTGGATTTAGAGTAAAGAGGCAAGTGGTAATGCTTGGTAAAGGTGTGCACTGAACTGCAGCCTCCAAAATTTCCTTGGTAGGTACTCCTCTGAGAAAAGCTGTTGAAGTGGCTGCTGACCTGGTGGAATGTGGCCTGATGTTATTAGGGACTGATTTTCCATGCTGTGTGTAGCAGTAACGAATACAGTGTCCTATCCATTTGGATATAGTCTGCTTTGAGATAGCCTTGCCCTGTGATCCTGCAGCATATGCTATAAAAAGTTGCTCAGTTTTCCTAAAGCTTTAGTTTTGTCCAAGTATAAGCATAGCTGCCTGTGTATGTCCAAAGAGTGCAGAAGTTTCTCCCCTTTACTCTGGGGGTTTGGATAAAAAGTTGGCAAATGGATGGTTTGGTTAAGAGCCACACTAGATACCAGGTAGGGTTTGTCCTTAAAGAAACCCTGTCCTGATGAAAAATTATAAAATGTTCCACTGCCATTAATGCCTGTAGCTCTGAGACTCCTCGTGCTGAAGTTACTGCCAGGAGCAGAGCTGTTTTCCATGATAAAAATTTTAGATGGGCTGTATTGGCTGGCTCAAAAGGTGGCAGGGTCAGTTTTTCCAAAATGAAATTGAGGTCCCAAGTTGGTGTTGGTGCTCTCCAGGGCGGTCTTATGTATTTAGCCCCTCTGAGGGCTTTAGCAAGGGGTGAGAGAATAAAGGAGGATTTGTGTTGTAATGTGCTGAAATGGCAGAGGCGTGGATCTTAACTGATGAGAAGGATAGGCCTTTGTCCAGCATCTCAGTTAAGTATTGTAAAATCTGAGGAATGTTTGGGACAAGAGGGTCAAGGCTTTGATCCTGGTTCCAGACGCAGAATCTCTTCCATTTTTCTGAGTAAGCTTTCCTGGTGCTAGGCCTCCTGGCCTCCAAAATGACATCCATAACAGCTTTAGAGAGAGGTGTTGCCTGTTTGACTAATGAATCTGCCATGCAGCCAGGTTTAGGGTTTTGAGCTGACCGTGCAGGATCTGATTGTTTTGTCGAGTCAGAAGGTGTGGAATTTGAGGCAAAATCCATGGTGGACCTTGAGCTAAGTTCTTTAAGATTGGGTACCAGTGCTGGCGTGGCCAGTCTGGAGCAATCAGGATCATCTGTGGTTTTTCTTGTCTGGCTTTTAGGAGTACCTTTGAGAGGAGAGGCAGTGGTGGGAAGGCATAAACGTTTAGGCTTTTCCAGCTGAAGGAGAGAGCATCCACTTTCCATGCTTGTGTGTGGTAAGTCCTTGTGCAGAATTTTGTAGTTGGCAATTCAGTGAGGAGGCAAAAAGATCTATGTCTGGGCATCCCCATTTTTGCATTACCATGCTGAAGATTTGTGGATTCAATTTCCATTCGTGGGGGTCCATGATATTTCTGCTGAGATCGTCTGCCAGGGTATTTTTCTTCCCTGGCAGGAATTGTGCTTGCAAATGAACTTGATAAGTTAGAGCTGTGTTCCACAAGGTCATGGCTTGCCTGCATAGGGGATAAGAATGAGTGCCCCCTTGCTTGTTTATTTACCACATTACTGTGGTGTTGTCTGTCTTTAATAATAATTGTCCTGGATGCAGAAGGTCCTTGAAAGCTGTTAGGGCATTTTGAACAGCCAACATCTCTTTTTGATTGATGTGAATGAAGATGCATCTGGTCTGTGGTCCACTGGCCCTGAATGCATTTTCCTGCCATGTGTGCTCCCCAGGCGTAATCCGAAGCATCTGTTGTTAGAGTCTGCCTGGCTGTGGGTAGGGTAAAAGGCTGACCCTTGTTTAGGTGACATGCCTGTGCCCACAATCGAAACTCCTGTTGTAGGCAGGGAATCATTGGTATTACTGCTTCTAAACTGTGAGAGTGTTGAGTCCAAACACTTTTTAGGTACCATTGTAATTTCCTCATATGCAGTCTGGCATATGGTAGTAGTAGTATGCAGGATGCCATGAATCCCAGGGCCTGCAGAATTTTTCTTGCAGGGAGATGGGACATTTTTGCCAGTAATTGAAAATATTGAGTTAGTTGAACTTGTTTGTCTGGCGTGAGATAAGCCATCTGGGCCGTTGTATTTAAGCTGGCACCCAGGAATATAATCTGTTGTGAGGGCACTAGTTTTGACTTCTTTTCGTTTACTGTGTACCCTAGAGAAATTAGCAACTTTTTACAAACACCAGCTGTTGTAGAAGGATGTCCTTGGTCTCTGCTTGAATGAGGCAGTCGTCCAGGTATGGATATATTTGAATTCCTTTTTGTCTGCAAAATGCAATTACTGGTGCCAGGCACATTGTAAAGACCCTGGCCACAGTATATAAGCCAAAGGGCAGTGCAGAGAATTGGTAGTGCATTGTACCAGTTTGAATCTGAGGTATGTTCTGCAATTTTTTCTGATAGGAACATGCAGGTATGCCTCTCTGAGGTCCAGAGTAACAAGCCAAGCCTTCTTGCCCAGCATGGGTAGAAGCTGCTGTAATGTCAACATTTTGAATTTCGGAATATCCAGGTAAGTGCTTAGAATTGAAAGGTCTAGTATGGGCCTCCAGGCCTTGTCCTTTTTGGGGACCAGGAAGAGTCTTGAGTAAAATCCTTGTCCTTGTTCCTGTTGTGGTACGTTTTGAATAGCTCTCATGTCCATGAGGGCAGAAATTTGTTTTTGTGCCTCTGCCCATTGATTTTGTGGCAGGTCTGGCATTCCTTTTAGCCTTGGTAAAGTATGAAAGTGGAACCTGTAACCTTGAGACACAATATTCAGAACCCATTTGTCTTGGGTGATTGTTTGCCAGTTTTGAGAAAAAAGTGCTAGTTTTCCCCGTAAAGGGGCTGCCAAAAGGGAAGTGCTTGGCGTACGAAGGGGGAAGTCATTGGGACTGTTTCCTGTAAGGTTGAGACTTGTCCTCACCTCCTTTTGGGGTTGAGGTGCCCCACTGTCATTGTCTGTTAGAGCCTTGGGGTTGAGATCTGCCTCTTGGGCATCTGTATCTGCCTCTCTATGGCCTGTCTGACACTGGAAAGGACCAATTCTTTGTTGGCCAATTTCTGCTAAATCGAGGTGGCTGTACCTGTAAGAAATCCTTGACTGTTTGCATAGATTTAGCTTTATCCTCCATTTTCTTTAACACCTCTTCTGCCTTAACACCAAACAAGGTATCATGCTGTAAAGGCGCATCCAATAATTTTGCCTTAACATGATCAGGTAAACTCTGTTCTTTTAACCAAGCATGTCTTCGAATCACAGAACCTGTAACTGCGGCTCTACAAGAGGCCTCTAAAGAATCAAAACTACATTGCAGAGCATGTTTTCCCACCTGTTCAACTGCATGCAATAAATCCTGCATTTCTTTACAGTCAGGAGCTTCTGAGCTTGCAAGCATTTTCTGTTTTAACTGAGCCATTAAATATTGTTCGTACTTAAGCATGTGAAACTGGCAATTTAAAGCCCTTATTGCTAAAGTTGCAGAAGTGTAAACTTTCTTCCCCCATCTATCCAAAGCTCTGGAATCTCTGTCAGAGGGTACTGGATTTTTTGCAATGGAAGCCTTAACACCTTTTGGACCCTGGGAAATAGTTTCTGAATCAGCAGAATGGTTTTTATAAAGAAATTTGTGACAGTCAGGGACTCTATAATACCTATCTGGCTTAGCTGGTGCAAAGGGCAAAGAATCGGGAGATAAGCTGGATTCAGAGAACACATCATCCACAATATCTAGCACAGGCAGAATAGCCAGGGGCCTGTGCTGAAGCAATAAAAGGAAATCCCTGAGCCTCTTCTTGGATTCTGAATAATCCTGACTTCCCAATGGAAATGCTCCCTCATGGTATGTAAAGTGTCCCCAAAAGAATAACCCTCAGGAGGAGAGGCTGAAGGGATAGATTCTTCAGCATCAGAGTCCTCATAGGGGGGTAGAGAGTATCCCTGGTCTAAAGAGGAATCAGAGGAAATGGAAACCTGATCAGAGGAATCATAGTCAGTATCCTGCCTAGGCCTTTTCTCAGGAGGGGGATGGGAACCCCTGATTAGAGTAATGAGGTCTTCGGCCATTTTAAGCATCTATTTCTTAGGCATGGAGGACTGTCCAGGAGAATGCTGTACTTGCTTCTTTGTCTTTAATGGTACTTTTGTCTTGGCTGTTGCTTTAATGGTAAGTTGTGAAGGTCGGAAAACACCCTCAGAAGCCGATGCCTGCTCAGCGGCTCCGGACCCATCTGAGGGATTAGTTTCCGTAGGCCCAATACCTTGAGTTTCCAGAGGCCTAGTTGTCTCCACGTGGGAGTCGGAGGCGGCCTGTGGCTCTGAGTAGTGGGTGTCAGGGGCTGCGAAAGCACCTCACTGAGAACCGGCGAACCAGCGACTGGCCTAGAAGAGGTTTCGTCGGTTTTGGACCTCGGATGCCTGTCTTTATCCTTGTCTTTGCATTTTTTCGGAATTGCGGTTGTCTGTTGATCCGACGGCATAGTATAATTGAACCTTCGGCCAAAGTAGTGTAAAGCAAAATCAAAACGTCTTTTTATAGTGAGTTTGTTAAATCTAGCACAAAACCGACAAGTAGTGACGTCGTGATCAGGGCCTAGGCATGGAATACAGTAAGAGTGGAAGTCCTTATGAGTTATTTGCTTCCCACAAGAAATACAATTATTAACTTTTTCTGACATCGGTCTGAGGCAAGAAAAAAGTGCTTTATTGAAGACTTCAGATCTGAAATTCGACTTAGAAAATCTCAGGAGTCGGCCGACCGGCACTTGCGAACTGCTTCTGCTTCGGGCACCGCGCAGTAAGAAAGACTGAAGAAAATGGCATCAGATGCATCTTATATACCTCTGGCGCACTGACGTCAGGGAAGAAGCGGCAGCATCCGACGCCGGACCAAGACTTTGGAACTCTGGCCGACTACGGGACCGCCTGACGGCAGGATAACCCAAGTGTAATGACTGCAGCAGTGTAACACGATGAACATCCTCTGGATATGATGCTTTGCACCCATTTGTCTTTTGTTATTTTTAGCCAGGCACTTGCATACAAAGATAGTCGTCCTCCGACTGCCTCCAGAGAAGGACAGATGGGCCTCCTTTCAACAGCGCTGGATGGGCTTGCCAAAGAAAGATTCCCTGTCGCCCTGGTTCTGTAGATCCCCCCTAATGGCCAGCATCTTCTATTATTGCTTCCTCCTCTGCTCCTGGGGGAAGACTCACCACGTATGCCCTGAAAAGCTCTCTGGGATTTTTGGAACCACATCTTTCCCCCCTTTTGACCTTTGGGATAAGGTCTGGATGGAGTGGAAAAACGGACTCCAACGGCGCAGAGAGTTTCCTTCCAGCTCACACATAGTTAGTGTCTCTTTCACTTTAAACCTGAACAAAGATGAGCCGTTGAAGGGGGCATTAACAAAGGATGACTTGAAGGGCTCCGCAAAATTACACAGGCACATCCAAGAATGTATCCTAAGAGCAATTCTTGAACTCGCAGATCTAATCGCTCCATCAGCTGCGTAAGAGACTAGCCTCATGGATGAGTTAACCACTGAATTTAGGGTTCAGAGCTGAGAGGACACTGTCTTGATACCCCCTTAGCTACTGAACCCTGGAGAGCATCTCCAAGTTCCTTGGGGAGATCTCTCTGCAACCTGGTGAAATGAGTGAGACAGTTCAGGGACCTGAGAGTGAAGGTCGCTGAGGAAAACATATCCTTTCCATATCTATCCATCGTACGACATTCTCTGTTCGGAGGATGGACAGGCAACTCTTTTTGGTGGCCGCTGCCACAACCATAGCATCTACCAAAACACCCTTAGTGAGAAAGGAGTTGTCGTCTGGGAAAGTAGTGAATTCATTTGGCCTCCGGGGAACAGGCTCCACTGTATCTGGAGACTCCCACGCCCTTCGACAAACTAAATTCATAAGCTTGTCGAAAGGCGGAGACACCCAAGTGGCTGAAGGGCGAGACCCAAAGGCTTTCAGATATACCGACTCCTCATCAGTAGGGTTAGTGGGCTTCCAGCCACCTCTCTGTTTAAGGATCTCTAGGCTCTCTGGAAAGGAGACATCCTCAGAGGGTGACCGTGGGGACCCTTCTGACTCCCCGAGGTCTGTATCCGATGTGAATGACTCCTCTGGGGAGTCGAAATGCATCCTCTTACACAATCTCTTTCGAGGGACCTCCTCAGAAGGGCTTTCTGGGGATGTTTCGGAAGAGATGGGCTCACCCATTGGATGACCCTGAGGCCTTGGATCTCCATGCCTGTGTGGGAATGGTTGCTCCGAGACCGACACCAGTGCTTTTTGGGAAGGAATGACAGGACCCGAGGGTGGAGCTGCTTGTGGGGACAGCACTCTCCTCATTGCCTTGAAAGCCACCCCCCCCCCCTGTCTATGACCCGAGAAAACCTCCTGCTCTGAAGAAACACCAGGCTCCCCCGGAGCTGCAGCGGTTGACTCCGAAGCTAATGCAGGAGCCAAGCTCACCTGTGCCGAGGCTCTGAGATGTAAAGTTGGATCCAATGACTGTCCGATCCGACTATCCCCCCCCTCCCCTGGACTCGACCGGAGAGCCTCGGCTCCTTGACCCCTCGGGCTGAGACAGCACAGAGGCAGTCGGAGCAGATGTTGTAGCCATAGATCCAGGGGCTGGTTGCGGCTCCAAGGGTTCCACCACTACTAGGGGTTCAGGTCTTCTGGCTCCGAGGCCCCTTGGGTCGGAAGAGGAATCAACAGTAAAGGGGTAGGTCTACTCGGTTCTGAAGCCCTCTGGGGAGGTTCCAACAATAATTCAGCCAGCACCAGTGTGCTCAGTAGTCTCTGCACCACGCAATCCACATTCTCATCAGACAAGGTTCTAAAGAACTAAGAGGAGGGGGCAGCTGAGTAAGACTTTTGTAACAAAGGTGATGTAAGGGTCAGGGAGACAGATTCCAAAACTGGGGACTGGCTCCAACTATGTACTACCAACGGGCTCTGTAACAGATGGAGCTAAGGGAGAAGGTCTGTCGGATCAGAGAACCTTCGGGTCCAACAATTTTTTTGGCACTTTTTGAGAAGGTCCAGAGAGGTCTGAAGACGAGGATGAGGATGTTTTTGTTGACTTACCAGTGTTTGAAGCAGGAGAAGAACTTTTTGGTGGTATGGACTGACCTGTTTCTACAGCCTCAGAGAAGGATGTTTCCAGACGTCCTTTTACAATCAACTTATTTTTTCTTTCCATCAGTACTCTTGAGCTGAAGGAATGACAGATGGCACAGGACTCCTGCAAATGCACTGCACCGAGGCAGTAAACACATTCAGAGTGATTGTCTGTAATGGACATTTTCTGTGAGCATTTTTTAAAATCTGAAGGCTTTGATTTTTTACTTTGCTTAGACATTGTTAAACGACAGGTCTCTAAAAATATCACCATAAATATAAAAAAAAAAAAAAAAGTTTGTTGTAACTGTAAACAGAGAAAAAAGGAAAGAACCCTCTAATTTAAACGGGTGCACAGCAGACAGAGCTCTCTAATACAAACGAGCTAGAAATCAAAACAGAGATAAACAGCACACACAGGAACCCTCTAATTTAAACGGGAATGCCAGAAAAGGTAGGAAAGAAGCTCTCTAACTTAAACAAGCTGTAGAGATTTACTGGCACTCTGAAATGTATCAGTAATTTTATGAACTAAAGGATATAAACAAACCACAGCAACACTCTAAGCATGGAAACACTCTCTTGTACAATATTGTCACACAGGACAGTTGGGATGGGGGAAACTACATGCCTAAGACTAAATAACTGCCACAGAAAAGAAGCACTAACTAGAAAAAAAAAAGGTCTAAACCTTGAATAATAAAGGGAAAGGTAGTCGCACACACTCCCATGACACAAAAACCTAAATACTTTATATAATTATAGAAAAAGTCAAAAAAATAGCCACCGCCAGTCGAAAAACGCTCAATCTGTTTCAGCGGCAAACAAGAGCTGGGGAATGCCCTAAGGCATCATGGGACAGGGGAGTAAGGCATGAGCCAGTTGAAAGCCTCGAGCGTTAGTAAGCAGCAGAGTGGGAACAGAGAATCGGTTCCAAACTCACAAGTAAGAATAAAGGTGAGATAGGACAACTTCACATAGTCTGATTACATACCCAGGTATATCTTCTCAATTCTGTAGCAGTAGACCTATCTGCGAAGTCATTAAAGGCATTTTTTTTTATACTTGAGAGAAGTATTGGAAAGCTCCTCCTATTATCCATAATCCTCTTTAAAGCCCCAGATTATCTCAGATGGAGTTTGCCCCCTTCATACCAACATAAAAAAAAAAATTCTATAAATGCCTAGAAACATGAAAAGAAAGGCATCTGGAGCTAAGAGACAGAAAGACTAAATGGGAATACCTCCAGATCATACCAGGAGACCATATAAATACCTTCTTTCAAAGGAAGGGGGAAGAAACAAAAGGCAGGTTGAGGAAGGGACGAAAACAGACAACACAGATGCTTCCTTATAGTGAGAATGCAACTTTTGTATCTGAGGTGGTCTTTTTTTCTTCCATTCCTCAGTATTTAGGATAGAGTCCCCAGCTAGTATCAACTCAGGGTGGTCTCATGGAGAGATATTCCACAGAGTAAAGCAGAAAGTACAGTTGTGTACACTTACCATAAATGTAGATGTTCGAGTGCATTCACTGTTGCAGTCATTACATTTGGGTAATCTGCTGACAGGTTGCCCTCAGTCGGCCTGAATTCGAAAGTCTTGGGTCCTGCGTCGGTTGCTGTCTTCTCTTCCATGACGTCAGGTCTATAAAACATACAGCCGACACCATTTTCTTTAGTTTTTCTTGCCCCCGATGTCAGGTGCCCCCACAAAGGTAGCAATATTACATATACATGCCTCAATATAAACTTTTCCTTCATCTACAAGCAAATACACCACATACGTTGTAGAAGATAGAGAAGGAAAGATAAACTTTAGAATGACAGGGGGATGGCGGGAGGGTAACCTAGACTGCAACAGTTAATACACTTGAACATCTACATTTATGGTAAGTGTACACAACTGTACTATGTTCTTCGTGTTTCACTGTTGCAGTCATTACATTTGGGTAGAATCCCAAAGCTATGGTTGGGAGGCTGGAGCTAAACAGCATTAGGTGTGGCTATAAGGCCCTGCAGCACTGCAATGGCAAAGCCTGCCCTGGACTTAGAGTAGAGAGGCAAATGATAATGCTTTGTAAAGGTGTGAACAGAACTCCAAGTAGCAGCCTCTAGAATGTCTTTGGTTGGTACTCCTCTGAGAAAGGCTGCTGAAGAAGCTGCAGCTCTGGTGGAATGAGACCTAATGCCCTTGGGCACAGGTTTACCATGGTGTTAAGTAGCAGAAACGGATGCAGTGGCTTATCCACTTTGAAACGGTCTGCTTTGAAATAGCCTTTCCTTCTGATCCTGCAGCATATGACACTAGTAATTGCTCAGTTTTTCTTAGAGCTTTAGTCCTGCTCAAGTAGAATCTTAGCTGTCTGTGTACATCCAAGAAATGCAGAATTCTCTCCCCTTTGTTCTGCGGATTTGGATAAAAAGTCGACATTTGAATTGTTTGGTTAAGAGCCACACTGGAAACCACCTTAGGCATAAAAGTAGGATTTGTCCTCAGAGACACTCTGGGTAAAATATGATAAAAGGCGCTACAGCCATGAGGGCCTGTAGCTCTGAAACTCTTCTTGCTGAAGTAATTGCTAGTAGCAGAGCTGTCTTCCATGATAAGAACTTTATATCAGCGGTAGCAGCTGGCTCAAATGGAGGCAGGGTGTGCTTTTCCAACACATAATTGAGGTCCCATGCAGGTAATGGTGATCTTCTAGGAGGCCTTAAATTTTTGGCTCCTCTAAGATACTGCTTTATTAAAAGGATGAGAAAAGATTGGTGGCTCTGTATTGTAATGAGCCGAAATGGCAGAGACATGGATTTTGACTGATGAGAAAGATAGGCCTTTGTCAAGCATCTCAGTCAAGTATTGTAATATCTGAGGAATATGTGGTTCTGCAGTATCAGTTCGTTGTGCTCGATTCCAAGCACAGAATCTCTTCCATTTGTCAGCATAAGATTTTCTAGTACTAGGCCCTTCTAGCTTCCAAAATGACATCCATCACAGCTTTACTGAGAGGTGTCGTTTGTATGATTACATGATTAGCCATGCTGCCAGGTTCAGAGTCTGTAGTTGATTGTGCAGGATCGGATTGTTTTGCTGGGACAGTAGTTGTGGTCTTTGAGGCAAGATCCAAGCTGGGTATTGAGACAACTTCCTTTGGATTGGGTACCAGTATTGGCGGGGCCAGTCTGGGGCAATTAATATCATCTTTGGCTTCTCTTGTCTGACTTTTAAGAGGACCTTGGGTAGAAGAGGCAGAGGAGGAAAGGCGTAAACTGATCGGTTTTTCCAACTAAAGGATAGAGTGTCCACTTTCAGTGCTTGTCTGTGATAAGTCCTTGTGCAGAATCTTTTCAATTGATAACTTTGAGGAGAGGCAAATAGATCTATGTCTGGGCTCCCCCATTTCTCTGTTATCATGCTGAAGACTTGTGGATTTAGTTTCCACTCGTGAGGATCCATAAGGTTTCTGCTTAAATCGTCTGGCAGAGTGTTTTGTTTTCCTGGCAGGAATGGAGCTTGAAGATGCATTTGGAAGGTCAAAGCTGTGTCCCACAGTGCCATGGCTAATCTGCAAAGGGGGTATGAGTGTGTGCCCCCTTGCTTGTTTATATACCACATGACTGTGGTGTTGTCCGTCTTTATCAGTAGTTGCCCTGGATGAAGAAAGTTCTTGAAGACTGTTAGGGCATTTTGAACAGCTAGCATCTCTTTTCTGGTTGATATGTAGATGCATTTATTTGGTGCCCATATGTCCTGAATGCATCTTCCTGCCATGTGGGCCCCCCAGGCATAATCTGATGCGTCTGTTGTTAAGGTTTGGCTGGCAGGGGGTAGAGTGAAGGGCTGTCCCATGTTGTGGTGACAGGCATTTGCCCACCATAGAAACTCCTGCTGCAGGCAGGGAATGAGAGGAATCATTGTTTCCAGACTGTGTGAATGTTGACTCCAGAAACTTTTTAGGTACCATCGAAGTTTCCTCATATGCGGTCTTGCATATGGAATTAGTAGGATGCAGGATGCCATGAAGCTCAGAGCCTGCAGCATTTGTCTTGCAAAAGACTGTACATTTATTGCCATCAGTTTGAAGTAAGTAGTCAGTTGCCTGTGTTTGTCTGGCGTGAGGAAAGCCATCTGGGCAGTTGTATTCAAGCTTGTACCCAGGAATGTTATCTTTTGAGAGGGTACCAGTTGTGATTCCTTTTCGTTTATTGTGTACCCTAGGCATGTTAGAAGCCTTTTCGCAAACGCCATGTGTCGAAGAAGAGTGTCCTTGTTCTCTGCTTGAATGAGACAGTCGTCCAAGTAAGGATATATTTGTATACTTTGTCTGCAAAATGCAATTACTGGTGCCAGGCACTTTGTAAATACCCTGGGCGCAGTAGATAAGCCAAAGGGCAGTGCAGAGAACTGGTAATGCATTAAGCCAGCCTTGAATCTGAGGTATCTTCTGCACAACTGTCTTACTGGGACATGCAGGTATGCCTCTTTTAGGTCTCAAGTCACCAGCCAAGCATTCTTGCCCAGCATGGGCAGAAGCTGCTGCAAAGTCAGCATTTTGAATTTTGGAATGCCCAGGTATGTGTTCAAAATTGATAAATCCAGTATTGGCCGCCAGGCCTTGTCCTTTCTGGGTACCAAGAACAGTCTTGAGTAAAAACCTTGTCCTTTTTCCTTTTCTGGTACTGTCTGAAAGGCCCTCATATCCATGAGTGATGTAACCTGTTTCTGTGCCTCTGCCCATTGATTTTTGGCAGATCTGGCCAACCCTTTACCATTGGCAGAGTGTGGAAATGGAATCTGTATCCCGGTGATTCGATGTTTGGTACCAACTTGTCCTAGGTTATTAGCTGCCAGTTTTGAGCAAAAAGTGCTAATCTTCCCCCTATGGTTGCTGCCAAAAGATAAGTGCTTGGTGTTGGCAGAGGGAAGTCATTGGGATTGCTTTCTGTATGTTTGCGCTTTATCTCCACCAGATTTGGAGGTGGATGCGCCCCATTGCTTTGACCTATATGAGTTTTGTGCCTGGTATCTGGAACCCTTAGGGCATCTGGATTTGCCCCTTTGAGCTCTGTCTGACACAGGAAAGGACCAATTTTTTGTAGGCCAGTGTCTACTGAATCTTGGTGGCTGCACTTGTAAGAAGTCGTTAACAGTTTGCATAGACTTAGCTTTGTCTTCCATTTTCTTTAAAACCTCTTCTGCCTTAATACCAAACAGAGAACCATGATGTAAGAGTGCATCTAGCAATTTAGCTTTTACATGAGCAGGCAAATTTTGTTCCTTTAACCAGGCATGCCTCCTAATCACAGATCCAGTAACTGCGGCCCTGCAGGAGGCCTCTAAAGAATCAAAACCACATTGCAAAGTATGCTTTCCAACTTGTTCAGCTGCATGCAATAATTCCTGCAATTCTTTATTTTCTGCACATTCTGAAATCAACATCATTTTCTGTTTCAGCAATCCCATAACATGTTGTTGGTACTTAAGCATATGAAATTGACAGTTGAAGGCCCTGATTGCCAAGGTTGCAGATGTATAAACTTTTTTCCCCCCATCTGTCCAGTGCCCTTGAATCTCTGTCAGAGGGGGTAGGATTTTTTGCTGTTCAGGCCCTGTGAAATAGTTTCAGGATCAGCAGCAGGGTTTCTAAATAAAACTTTATGCGAGTCAGAGACCCTGTAATACCTATCAGGCTTACTGGGAGCCGGAGGCAAGGAGTCAGGGGTCAAGCAAGTCTCCGAAAACACATCATCCACAATGTCTAAAACAGGGGGAACGGCTAAAGGCTTGTGCTGAGGGAGAAGAAGGAAATCCCTGAGCCTCTTTTTTGATTCTGAGAAGTCTTGACTCTCCCAGTGAAAATGCTCCCTCAAAGTATGCAAGGTTTCTCCAAATGAATAATCCTCAGGAGGAGATGCAGATGGAATGGACTCCTCAGCATCAGAATCCTCATAGGGAGGTATAGATAATTCCTGATCAGAAGAAATAGAAACCTGATCTGAAGATTCATAATCAGTGTCTTGCCTAGGCCTCTTATCTGGAGGGGGATGGGTACCCCTGATCAAGGTAATAAGGTCTTCAGCCATTTTGATCATCTGTTTTTTAGGCATAGAGGCCTGTGCACGTGGCTCATGCGTCAGTTTTTTTAGTTTTAGAAGTTGCTTTTGTCTTGGGTTTTGCAGCTGTCGTCGGTTTGATATACAAATGTTGAGGTCTGAATACACCCTCACAAGCTTGCTCAGCAGCTCCGGACCCATCCGAGGGACATCCATCCATCAATCCAATACCTGGAGTATCTTGTGGCATGCCGGATTCCACATGGGTGTTAGTAGAGACCTGCGACCCGAAGGTAGCGGGTATTAGGGGCTGCGAAAGCACCTCACTGAGTACCGGCAAACCGGCGTCTGGCATAGGAGAAGCTTCGTCGTCGGTTTTGGATCTCGACTGCCTTTCTCTGTCCTTTTCTTTGCGTTTTTTATGTACTCCGGTAGTCGGATTGCTATCCGACGACATTTCTAGGTAGTTAAATCTGTTTCCAAAATACTTTGATGCAAAATTATACCGACGCTTAATAGTGCGTTGGTTAAATCTAGCACAAAACCGACAGCCAGGCACGTTGTGATCAGGGCCTAGGCAAGGAATACAGTAGAAATGGAAATCCTTATGAGGTATTTGCTTCCCACAAGTAATACAATTATTAACTTTTCTGACATCGGTAAAGAGCAAGAAAAAAGTTTCCCCAACGGGGTACTTGGCTTTAGTGAAGACTTCGGTTCTGAAACTCAAACTCGAATATTTCAGTAGTCGGCCGACTGGCACTTGCGAAAAGCTTCTGCTTCAGGCACTGCGCGGCAAGAAAGACTAAAGAAAATGGCGTCGGCTGCATGTTTTATACCCCTAACGACCTGATGTCACGGAAGAGAAGACAGCAACCGATGCAGGACCCAAGACTTTGGAATTCAGGTCGACTGAGGGCAACCTGCCAGCAGACTACCCAAATGTAATGACTGCAACAGTGAAACACGAAGAACATCGGAAATCTGCCCTATTTCTAGACAGTATGTACAACTTGTAATGAGCTATGAATGTTAGGAGCAATGGACCAAGTAGCAGCAGCAGAAATTTCATTTATAGAAGTTCTAGATAAGAAAGCAAAAGTGGAAAATGACCTTGTGGAATGAGCTTGTAGTGGTCTTGGTAAAGACAAACCTGTGTGTTTATTAAGATAAGAAATACATTCAGTGAGCCATCAAGCTAATGTAACTTTAAAACACAGGCTGTCCCTACTCAGTTTTTGAAAACGCAACAATTAGTCGGACTTCTGAAAGTTTTTGCTCATGGAGGGAAAATCTCAGTTGTCTGTATACATTTAATAAATGAATATATTCCCCTTTATTGGGTGAATTTGGAAAAAACACTTGAATGTCAATGGACTGTTAAGGGAGAATCCAGAAGCGAATTTCAGAAAAACAAACGGACCAAAGTGGGGAAACCTTGTCAAGAAAAATTGCACAAGGTGTCTGGCAAAATAAAGCCTGAAGCTCCAAAATTCTTTTAGCAGATGTAATAGCAGCTAGAAAAATGTTTTTCCATGACAACATTTTTAAATCAGCCATTGCTGCCTGTTCAAAGGGAAACCGAGTCGAGGCCTGAAGAAGAATCTTCAAGTCCCAAGGAGGGAAAGGGTCCTTGATAGGTGGCCTCAGCAAAAATGTACCTTTAAAGGTTTTGCAGAACCTAAGGGAGGCCAATGATGAATGAGATTTGCCTACATTTGCAGTTAGCTCTACTTTGACTGTAGAGTATCTTGCTCCATTGTGAAAAATGGAAGCCAGAAATTCTAAAACTGCCGGAAAGGGGGCTGAAAAGGGGTCTAGATTTCTCTCATTATCCCAGACAGAGAACAGGTACCATTTGCTCCTGTATATCTTCCTAGTGGAGATTTGTTTAGAGAAATAAGAATGTATAAAATCTGGGAAGAAATCCTGGACTGTCCAGCCATATTTGGAAGTGGAGAAACTGTGCGGTCAACCTGAGGGCTTGTACGTCCAGGTGAAGTAGCCCATAGGGATGAGACAGAAGATCTGGAAAGGAATACAGAACCCAAGGGGGTATTTCAAATCAGGCCAGAGGAATGGGAACCACACTGGTCAAGGCCAGAATGGGGCAATGAGGATTACCTTGCTCTTCCACAGATGAGCTTTCTGTGCAAACTTTGAAACAAGAAGTGTGGCAGGGAAGGCAAAAAGTAATATGGGGGGGGGGCAACTAAGATCAGAGCATCCCTCAGTGACTCCCCCTCTGAGTGGATTAGGACAAAGAATATGCTGCATTTTGAATTGTGGACAGAGGTAAACAGGTCACATCATGGCTGGCCCCACTGGTGAAAATTTGTTCTGCCACTGAGACCACTCATGAGGCACAGGAATAAATCTGCTCATCCTGTCCTCTAAAATGCTGGACTTTCCCCAGAATGTGCATTGCTAAAAGAAAGTGGTTGGAAGAGATCAACAATTGCCACACTCGCAATGCCTCCCAACACAAGAGGTAAGAGCGTTCCCCCCTCTGTTTGCTGATGTACCAGACAACTGACATGTTATCCACCTGTTTAACAATCGTCCCTTAAGATAGGATGTCTTGAAAAGCCTGCAGCGCTAGAAGGACTGTCCTCATTTCTAGGACACTGATGTGAAGGTTTGCCTCTAAGGGAGACCACGGGCCTTGAACCGTCTGCCCCAGGTAATGCCCCCACCACCCCAGCTGTGAAATGTCCGTGTTCACAGTAGCCTTGGGCAGTGGGAGAGCAAAGGGGCGGCCCTGTGAAACATCTGATGTGTGGATCCACCAAGATATGTGCTGTCCTCAGATCTTTGCAATTCAAACAGGAGAGGTCACTGAATGTCAATTCACAGAATACTGGACTGCTAATGACCACTGTAGTACTCTCATGTAGTAACTCACTAAGTGCTGAAGGGCCACGGAGGCCACAACTGACCACAGACACTGAAGGACGAGCCTGGCTTGTGGCGTCTGAAAAAATAACAGATTTTTGATTGAAATTGTAATCTGGATAATCTGGCCTCAGGAAGCTGAGATACTTGAGAGGCTGTAACCAGATGTGCCCCTATACATTCCTGAGTTAGGAGGGAAGGAGGTGAGATTTGTTGTAGCAGACAGTCACAACAAGGTGCAGACATAAATGAGGCACGTAGTCCAGGACACTTGTCAGCAGATGCCTGGTGAGGAGCCAGCTGTTGAGGTATGGAAATACCCAGAAACCCAGCATTTTCAGGTAACCTGTGACTACTGCCATACATCTGGTGAACACCCAGGGAGCTGTGGCGAGACCAAATGGCAGGGCTCTGAATTGAAAGTGACTGGCTCCCAGCTGGAAGTGAAGGTATCTCCTTTATTGTCTTGTTTATTCTTAAGTAATAAGTATGCATCTTGGAAACCTACAGTGCACATTCAATTGCCTTTCTCAAGAGGAAGAGTGGACTGAACTGTGCCCATTCGGAACTTGAAACTTTGACAAATTGGTTTAAGTACCTTATGTCCAATATTGGCCTTTACTCCTCAGTCTTCTTTGGTACCAAAAAAAAAAGCTTGAATAAGTTCCAAATTGTCATTGGTCTGGTGGGACCTCTTGGATGACTCTTTTTCTTAACAACTTTTCTATCCCTGAAGCTGCTTCTTTTCTCTGATGGAGTGATCCACGTTTTGCAAGCCTTCCCTGCCACTTGGGCAACGTCTACCATTAAAACTCACCCATCTGCCACAAGGAGCTCATCTCCATAAGAGTCCGGAGAGAAACCTTGCAATTTCTGGAACCACATCTTTCTGATCCTTTTCTGGATTCTTGAAAAGGTGTTCTGAGGGGTAGAAAAATCTATCCTATGGCAAATAGGGTTTTCCGAACCTGCTTACTCCTGAAAATAGTCTCTAACATCTGGTCCAAAATAACGCAAATCCATTAGAGGGTGCACTGATGAAGGATTCTTGAAGGGTTTCACAAAGTTGCAAAGGCACATCCAAGCATGCCTAATGGCAATGCCTTACCACTTCTCAAAACACAGTCTATACCATGTGAAATCAAATGCATAGAGGCATCTGACAAGGACTGAATGGTGGTCAGCTTTGAAGAGATGGTTTTGCTATCCTCCGCCGACATGGACTCAAAGGGATTTGATAAGCTCTTTCATAAATCCCTCTGAAACCTTATGAAATGTGCCAGGTAATTCAGCAGCAGCAGGGCAAGGGCCAGTGAACCAAAAATGTGCTTCCTGAATCTGACCATTGTTTTAGACACTCTATCATGGGGACAAACAGGGGGATTTTCCTCAACCAGTTCCTTTTTGGTAACTGTAACAACCACTATGGTATCAACTGAAGGACTCCTGCTCCAATGGGCACAGTCCTTGCATTCAATTAAGTATTTATCTGCTTTCTTTGGCATGGGCTCTGTCATATCTGGATCTTTCCAAGCCCAATGGAAAAGGAGTTCCACCATTTGATCTACCAGGGGTACCACCCAGGATGTAGCTGAGCATGCTCCAAAAGCCTCAAGAAAATCAACTCCTCCTAGGAAGGGGCTTCAGAAAATGAACCACCTTTCTTTTTCAGACGTTCGAGAATTTCTTTGAATGACATATCCTCAAGGGGTGACATAAAGACCCTTCCCCTTCATTCAAGTCAGTGTCTTACATTAAATACTCCTGTAGGGAATCAATGTACCTCCTCTTAAACGGACACTTCCAGGGAACTTCCTCATGGGGAATGATCCAAGGAGGACCCAGAAGTATGTAGGTAGTCCTGTAAAAGGGCTGTCTCAAGGCTAAAATGTACTGGATGCTCCAATAGAACAGAATGAGCAGACTCAGGACCCAGGGTAGACAGTTGTAGAAAGTGGAGGACTGTAGGGGGGGGCAGGGATGACCGGCCTCCAGGCATGTGGAGAGCTCTCTCCACTGCACCAAATACAGATACCGATGGGGAGTCCAGGATCACTCAAGCAGAAGCCCAAGGTCACCTTTCTAGAGAAATCCAGGACTTCCCCATGACCCTGCCTCAACAAAGAGGTTGAAGACAAACTGTCAAGTGCTGAAACCCCAAGGGGAAAGGACAACACTGAAAATCTAAGTCAAAAATGTACCCACGGATCCGGTGCCAAAGCTACAGCTCAGAGCTTACTCCAGTTCCGATAAGGTCAGCCCCAGCTGAGCCAGACAAGATGTTACAGTCGACCAAGGCCAGCTCTTCGGATCTGACGCAGGAAATCACAGAATTCTAAGATTTTTAACCTCCAAAGCCAAAGGGTGGATCAGAGTAGGAGTCACTAAAGGCGTTTTGGCTGGTCAGAAGTGCACAGATCCAATGGGAGACAGAGATAGAAGAACTCCCAAATTAATTTTGGTCCTAAGAAATTCTTGTCATCCTATCCACATTTGCTCTACACAGGCTGCTAATAGACCTCAAGTATGAGGAGGAAGATGGAGTTCTAGAAACTCTACATGGAGTTTCTTGCAGGAAAGGAGAATGAAGTTTTGATTAAATCAGCTCTGGAAAGAACTGGGGCTGCTTATGGGCTGGAAACTTGTGTGGAACAAACACTGAATCTGAAGAGGCAGATGGATTCAAAACTTTTAGCAATGTTCAGGGGCAGAAAAAGTCAGCGCCTAGCAAGAACAGTCAGGAGAGAGCTTCCTTGACTCTTTAGACATTTCTTTGGTCTGATCACCTTTCTCCCCATGAGATTTTTCCACAGGTTGAGCAGTGGAAGGGGAAGCTCCAGATACTGCAGACGAAGGAGGGAGTAAACCCTTGAGAACAAGTCTGTTCCTGGGTTTAACCCAAGGCCTTGTGGTTGAAGCCAGAACAAATGTCACAAAGAACCTCAAGACGAGTGAACCCAAGACAATAAATACACGGAGTGAGCATCTGAGTTGGGTAATTTGTCGCCAGACAAACATTTCTTAAAACCCACAGGTTTGTCTGACATCCTGCAAAGAAGGCTGAAACAACCTGAAAGACAAAACAAATACTCAGCGAAAGAGAGAACATCTGCAGAGCACCAATGATATCAAATATTTCCACAGACCTGGGATGAAAATATAAGCGATGGTACTAAGATTACTCTAACGAGGAGAGGAAAAAAAACAGGGAGAAAGGGCTAGGCCCAGCAGAAAAACTACCACCAGCAACTGTAACAATAAAACTTAATACTATAGGGGAGGCAGGAGAAGAAGAGAAGGAATAAAAAGATCCTAACAAAAGAAGGTAAACAATAAAAAAGTACAGTTGTATACATTTACCATAAATGTAGATGTTTGAGTGTATTCACTGTCGCAGTCATTACATTTGGGTTATCTGCTTGCAGTAGCCCTCAGTCGGCCTGATTAACAAAGTCTTGGGTCCCAAGGCCGGTTGCTGTCCCTTCTTCCATGACGTCAGGTCGTCAGGGGTATAAAACATGCAGCCGACGCCATTACATTAGTTTTTCTTGCCCCAGATGTCAGATGCCCCCTAATGGGAAGCAATCAAATCTACAAATACAAGGATATACCTCAAACAAAAAAGCAAATACACCAAAAAGCTTTTAGAGCATAGTAAGTGAGAGTAGAGATAGAGCCAAAAGAAGAAAGGGGGCTGGAGGGAGGGTAACCAGCACTGCAACAGTGAATACACTTGAAAATCTACATTTATGGTAAGTGTACACAACTGTACTATGTTCTTCATGTTTCACTGTTGCAGTCATTACATTTGGGTAGATTCCCAATGCTAAGGTTGGGAGGAGGAATTTAAATAGAATGAGGACCAGCTATAAGGCCCTGCAAGACTGCAGTGGCAAAACCAGCTCTGGATTTAGAGAACATTGGCAAATGATAATGCTTGGTGAAAGTATGTACAGAACTCCAGGTAGCAGCTTCTAGGATATCCTTAGTAGGGACACCCCTGAGAAAGGCTGTAGAGTGGATGCAGCCCTGGTTGAATGGGGTCTGATGCCCTGTGGGATAGGTTTTCCATGGTGCTTATAGCAGAAATCAATGCAGTGGCCTATTCATTTTGAAATGGTTTGTTTTGAAATAGCTTTCCCCTCTGTCCCTGCGGTAAATGCCACCAGCAGTTGTTCAGATTTCCTTTGAGGTTTAGTCCTATCCAAGTAGAATCTAAGCTGTCTGTGCATATCTAAAGAGTGCAGTATTCGTTCCCCTTTGTTCTGTGGGTTAGGAAAGAAGGTAGGCAAATGAATGGACTGATTAAGAGCCACACTGGATACCACCTTGGGCATGAGGGAGGGATTGGTTCTGAGGGACACCCTGTCCGCATAAAAGATGATGAAAGGTTCCACTGCCATAAGGGCCTGTAATTCAGATACCCTTCTTGCAGAAGTGATTACTAAAAGGAAAGCCGTTTTCCAGGAAAGAAATTTTAAATCTGCAGTAGCAGCTGGCTCGAAAGGAGGAAGAGTGAGTTTCTCAAAGACAAAGTTAAGATCCCAGGCTGGAGTTGGAGCTCTCCTGGGTGGCCTTAAATTTTTGGCCCCTCTGAGGAACTGCTTGAGCAGTGGGTGAGAGAAGAGGAGAGGCTATGTGCTATAATGAGCTGAAATGGCAGAGTCATGAATTTTGATGGAGGAAAAAGACTAGCCCTTATGAAGCATCTCAGTCAAGTATTGTAGAATCTGAAGTAAATTGGGCACTGCTGCGTTCATTCCTTGAGACTAGTTCCAGGCACAGAATCTTTTCCAATTTGCAGCATAAGATTTTCTAGTATTAGGCCTCCTTGCCTCTAAAATGATATCCATCACAGATTTACTGAGGGATGGTAAAGAAGAGACTAGGTAATTAGCCAGGCTGCTAGGTTCAGGGTTTGCAGCTGATGGTGCAGAATCTGGTTCTCCTGCTGAGACAACTGGGAAGGAATGTGAGGCAGGTGCCATGGAGCCAAGCATGACACACTGCACAAAAGAGTGGGTACCAGTGTTGGCGAGGTTAGTCTGGTGCAATTAAAATCGTCCTTGGCTTGTCCTGCTTGATCTTTAGTAGTACCTTGGAGAGCAGAGGCGTTTTTCCAGCTGAAGGATAGAGCATCCACTTGCCAAGCTAGCTTGTGGGGAATCCTTGTGCAAAATTTGTCCAGTTGATAGTTCTGGGGTGAGGCAAACAGGTCTATATCTGGGCTCCCCCATTTGCTTGTCAACATGTTGAAAATCCTTGGTTCCAGTTTCTACTCGGGTGGGTCCATGAGGTTTCTGCTTAGTCCATCTACCAGTGTATTTAGTTTTCCTGGCAGGAATTGAGCTTGTAGATTCACTTGGTAGCTCAAGGCTGTGTTCCACAATGCCATGGCTAGTCTGTAGAGGGGGTAAGAATGTGTACCCCCTGCTTGTTTATGTACCACATGACAGTGGTGTTGTCCGTCTTTACCATTAGTTGTCCTGGAAGAATGTGGTCCTTGAAGACTGTCATAGCATTCTGTACAGCTAACATTTCCTTTTGCTTTATGTGCAGGTGCATTTGACTTGGGTTCCATTTGCCCTGAATGCACTTCCCTGCCAGGTGAGCCCCCCCATACATAGTCTGATGCGTCTGTTGTTAAGATTTGGGCGGCAGGGGGTAATGTGAATGGTAGTACCCTGTTTTGGTGGCAGGCCTCTGCCCACCAAAGGAACTCTAGGCACTGGCAAGGTATGACAGGAATCCTTCCTTCTAGATCCTGTGAATGTCGATACCATAGGCTTTTGAGATACCATTGTAGTTTCCTCATATGCAGCCTTGTATATGGAATTAGAAGAATGCAGGAGGCCATGAACCCCAAGGCTTGCAGTATTTGCCTTGCAGACAGCTGGGTTTTTGTGGCCACTTGTTTGAAGTAAGTTGTCAAATGAACCCGTTTCTCTGGCATGAGCAAAGCCATATGGGAAGTTGTATTCAAGCTTGCTCCCAGGAATATAATTTGTTGACAGGATACCAGGTGGGATTTCTTTTGATTTATGGTGAACCCCAGATAAGTCAGTACCTTTGAACAAAGGCCAGATGATTCAAAAGAATGTCCTTGCTTTCTGCCTGAATTAGACAACCGTCCAAGTATGGGTATATCTGAATATTTCTTTGCCGGCAAAATGCAATGACTGGAGCCAGGCACTTTGGCTTATCTACTGCGCTTAGGGTATTCACAAAGGGCAGTGCAGAGAACTGATAGTGCATGTAGTCTGCTTTGAAGCGTAGGTATTTTCTTCAAGACTCCCTGATAGGGATGTGCAGGTATGTTTCTTTTAAGTCTAGTGTTGCCAGCCATGCATCCTTGCCTAGCATAGGAAGCAGCTGGTGAAGAGTCAGCATTTTGAATTTTGGAATCACCAGAAAGGTGTTTAGAATAGAAAGGTCCAGGATAGGACGCCATGTATTGCCTTTTCTGGGTACCAGAAAAAGTCTTGAATAGAAACCTTGTCCCTTTTCCTCTTCTGGTACCAACTGAATAGCCCCCATGTTTAAGAGAGAGAGTACTTGATTTTGGGCCTCTGCTCACTGATTTGGGGGTAGATCTGGCCACCCGCTTGGTGATGGTAACGTGTGGAAATGAAATCTGTATCCTTGGGACACTATATTTAAAACCCATTTGTCCTGGGTAATGACTTCCAGTTTTTGGCCTGCACACCAATCTTTCCGCCTAAAGGAGCATTCATCTGGGAAGTGCTTGGTAGTTTTAAAAGCAAGTCATTGAGACAGTTTTCCAGAGGGGGGGGGGGTCTTACTACTCCCAGGTTTGGGTGCGGAAACCCCCACTGCCTAGTCTTGTGTGTCCCTTGGGACTGAAACCTTGGGTTTCTGCTGAGTCTGGGTTTGGCTTGAGAAGACCTGGAAGGGGCTGGAAAGGACCAATTTTTAGAGGGCCAGTACCTACTAAATCTAGGAGGATGAACTTGTAAGAAAGTCTTCAACAGTTTGCATAGATTTAGCTTTATCTTCCATCTTTTTAAGAACTTCCTCAGCCTTGTTGCCAAACAGGCGGTCCTGACTTAAGGGAGCATCCAACAATTTAGCTTTAACATGATCATGCAAACCTTGCTCCTTAAGCCAAGCATGCCTTCTGAGCACAGACCCAGTAACAGCAGCCCGGCAAGATGCCTCTAATGAATCAAATCCACATTGCAAAGTATGTTTTCCAACCTGTTCAGCAGAATGCATTAAATCCTGTAATTCTTTATTTTCATCACAGTCAGGAAGTAACATCATTTTCTGTTTAAGCAATCCAATAACATGTTGTTGATACTTTAACATATGAAACTGGCAGTTTAAAGCCCTAATGTTCCAGGTTGCAGAAGTGTAAACTTTCTTACCCCATCTATTCAGCACCCTGGAGTCTCTATCAGAGGGGGTAGGAATTTTAGCAGAAGCAGCCTTAATACCCTTGGGTCCCTGTGAAATAGTCTCTGGATCCGCAACAGGATTTTTAAAAAGGAACTTGTGAGAATTAGGAACCCTGTAATATCTGTCAGGTTTTCTAGGAGCAGGAGGCAAAGAATCAGGGGCCAAACTAGATTCTGAAAAGGCATCAACAATGTCTAGTACAGGAGGTATAGCTAAAGGCCTATGCTGAGGCAGGAGTAAGAAATCCCTAAGCTTCTTTTTTGAATCAGAAAAATCCTGGCTTTCCCAGTGGAAATGCTCCCTTAGAGTATGTAAGGTCTCACCAAGAGAAAAATAGTACAGTTTTGTACCTACCATAAATGTAGATGTCCGAACAGGATAGCATCTGCAGTCCTAACAAATGGGTTGTCCTGTCGTCAGGCAGCCCTTCGGTCGGCCGGATTCCAAAGTCTGGGTCTGGCCTCGGCTGGTGTCGCA
This sequence comes from Protopterus annectens, assembly GCF_019279795.1. Taxonomy (NCBI): domain Eukaryota; kingdom Metazoa; phylum Chordata; order Ceratodontiformes; family Protopteridae; genus Protopterus; species Protopterus annectens. Next base: position 1,398,585,112 of record NC_056725.1, read on the forward strand.
CTTCACCCGACGTCATCTCTGCTGGTCTTCGGGTATAAAGGCATCAGCCGACGCCATTTTCCTCAGTGTTTCTTGCCCCAGATGCCAGTAGCCCTCTTGGATAGCTAAATTTTTGGGGAAATGCCAATGTTTCCCAAAAGGTAGAAGGCAAACACAAAAAATATGCATGTATGTACATATATACAAACAAATACACCATAAGAGATCCCCAGCTAGCTATTAGGTGGGCAATACCCTAGGAGTACCACAGAGGGAAGGAGGGTGGGTAATCCTGACTGCAGATGCTATCCTGTTCGACATCTACATTTATGGTAGGTACAAAACTGTACTATGTCCTTCAAGGATGCATCTGCAGTCCTAACAAATGGGTAGAATACCATAGCCAAACTAGGGAGGAGGAATAAGAATTATGGTGTACTTAGGATCCCTTGCAACACAGCAGTGGCAAACCCTGCTCGGGATCTAGAGTATAGAGGTAAGTTATAATGCTTGGCAAATGTATGCACGGAGGTCCAAGTAGCAGCCTCAATAATGTCCTTGGTAGCCACTCCTCGTAAGAAGGCTGTGGTAGTGGCTGTAGCCCTTGTAGAATGAGGCCTTATGTTCTGTGGAATTTGCTTTCCATGATAGGAGTAACAGAATCTTATGCAATTTCCTATCCACTTGGAGATTGTCTGTTTGGAAATTGCTTTTCCTTCCCTTCCTGTTGCATAGGCTACTAGGAGCTGGTCAGTTTTCTATTGCCCTTGGTTCTGTCCAGGTAGTAGCGCAACTGTCTATGTACATCCAAGGTATGCAGCAGTCTTTCCCCTTTGTTCTGTGGATTGGGAAAGAAGGTAGGTAGGTGGATTGCCTGGTTTAGAGACAGTCTGGATACCACCTTAGGCATAAATGTAGGATTAGTTCTCATGGACACTCTATCTTGATGGAAGATTAGGAAGGGTTGTACTGCCATTAAAGCCTGTAGTTCCGAAACCCTTCTTGCTGAAGTAATTGCCAGTAGGAAAGCAGTTTTCCAGGATAGGTGTTGAAGTTCTGCTGTTGCTGCTGGTTCGAATGGAGGGAGTGTCAATTTTTCTAGCACAAAATTCAAGTCCCATGCTGGTAATGGTGGTTTCCTAGGAGGTTTTACATTCTTAATTCCTCTGAGGAACTGCCTGAGTAGAGGATGCGAGAAGACAGGAGGATCGAGGCTGTATTCTGCAGAAATAGCTGATGCATGTATCTTGATGGAGGAATAGGACAGGCCAGTATGTAGGAGCTCTGCCAAATATTCCAGGATGTTGGCAATATCTACTTTTGACACATCTTTCCCTCTTTCCGTACTCCAAATGACAAACCTTTTCCATTTCCCTGCATAGTTCCTTCTAGTAGAAGGTCTGCGGGCCTCAAGGATAATGTCTTTAACCCTTTGGGATAAATCTGGGTTAGATGTTCTTATGTAATGTTCCAGGCAGTGAGTTGCAGAGTTTTCAGGTTTGGATGCAAGATGTTGTAGTTGCACTGAGTCAACATCAAAGGAATCAGGGGTAGAGTCCACGTTTCCCCCCCGAGACATGCTCCTCAGTAATGGATACCAATGTTGTCTTGGCCAATCTGGAGCTATCAGAATTATCCTTGGCCGTTCCTCTGATTTTCAGTAGTACCTTGTGCATCAAAGGAAGGGGTGGAAATGCATATGCTGTCAGGCCTTTCCAATTGAAGGATAGAGAGTCCACCTTCCAAGCAAGAGGGTGGTATGTCCTTGTGCAGAATTTCTTGAGCTGGTGGTTGAGTGGGGATGCAAATAGGTCTATTTGTGGCATTCCCCATTTCTTTGTGATGGCCTTGAAGATGTCCGGGTGTAGCATCCATTCGTGAGCATCCGAGGTAGTTCTGCTTAACATGTCTGCTAGGATGTTTTCTTTTCCCGGTACAAATATTGCCTGTAATTGAATGTTGTAGCTCAGAGCCATATTCCACAGGTCCAGAGTCATTCGGCATAGGGGGTATGAATGAGTGCCTCCCTGTTTGTTGATGTACCACATGACTGTGGTGTTGTCTGTCCTTATCACTTGGCCCTCTTTCAGGAATGGTCTGAATTTCTGGATTGCCAGTTTTACTGCCAGCATCTCTTTTTGATTTATGTGCAGGTGTAGCTGATCTGAAGTCCATAGGCCTTGAATGCACTTGTCCAGCATGTGTGCCCCCCAACCGAGGTCTGAGGCGTCCATTGTGATGGTTTGGCTTGCTTGAATGTTGTGGAAGGACAATCCTGGGTTTGCCTGGCATGTCTGAGCCCACCATAGGAACTCTTGTTTCAGGCATGGAATTAGTGGTATTTCGGTTTCTAAGCTGTGCTTGTGTTGAGACCATAAATTCTTTAGGTACCACTGTAGCTTTCTCATATGCAGTCTGGCATGGGGGACCAAGATTATGCAGGATGCCATGAAACCCAAGGCCTGCAGTACTTTCCTTGCTGTTAGTTTGTTCTGCTTTGCTAGTGTCAAGAAGTACAGAGGAAGTTGTTCTTGTTTTTCTGCAGTTAGGAATGCCATCTGTTTTACTGTGTCCAATTCTGCACCCAAGAATGCTATTGTCTGGGATGGTATCAGTTTTGACTTTTTTAAATTGACTGTGTATCCCAGAGCTTGTAGTAAGCAAATGACTCTTTGTAAGTCTTGTGTCAGCTTGCTTTTGTTGTCCGCTTGTATCAGGCAGTCATCCAGGTATGGATAAATTTGGATTCCCTGTAGCCTGCAATGAGCGATTACTGATGCCAGGCATTTCGTGAACACTCTGGGCGCAGTAGATAAGCCAAAGGGCAATGCTGAGAATTGATAATGCTCTGATCCTGCAAGAAATCTGAGGTATCTTCTGCAAATTGGTCGTATGGGGACGTGCAGGTATGCCTCCTTGAGATCTAGAGTTACCAGCCAATACTCCTTGCCCAGCATGGGAAGAAGTTGGTGTAGGGTCAGCATTTTGAATTTTGGAACAATGATGAATGTGTTTAAAGCGGACAGGTCGAGAATAGGTCTCCAACTGTTTTCTTTTCTTGGTACTAGGAAGAGTCTGGAGTAAAATCCCTTGCCCTGTTCTGTAGGTGGTACCCTTTCCACAGCTCTCATCTTTTCTAATTGACCTACTTGTTTTAGGGCTTCCGACTTTTGATTTGGTGGCAGCTTTGGCATTCCTCTTTTGCTGGTAAGGTGTGGAAATGAAACCTGTATCCTTGGTCTATAGTTTGCAAAATCCAGTTGTCTCTTGTGATATAGTGCCAGTTTTTTGAGAATAAGGCTAACTTTCCGCCTAAGGGTGCTACTATTTGTTCCCTGGTAGGCGGTGTTAGAACCAAGTCACTGTGATTGTCCTGTTGCAGTGGTAGTGGTTGTATCCGTGCCTCGTTGGTTATTGCCTTGCCACTGGCGTCCCCTGTAGGCACCTCCTCTGGATTGATTTCTGCCTCTGGAACGTCTATTCCTGCCTCTCTGATATTTAGAGGAGTCTGGAAAGGACCAATTTTTGGAAGGCCAGTTCCTGCTGAACCTTGGGGGCTGTACCTGTAAGAAATCTTTAACTGTTTGTACATTTTGCCTTCTCTTTCATTTTCTTCATTACTTGTTGGGCAGGAGAACCAAATAGACTGACCTTGTCCATAGGAGCATCTAAAAGCTTTGCTTTAACATGATCCGGCAAGACCTGCTCTTTCAACCATGCATGCCTTCTTATAACTGTGCCAGTCATGGCTGATCTAAATGAAGCCTCCAGTGCATCATAGCCGCATTTTAAAGAATGGTTACTAACCTGCTGAATGTTATTCACCATCTCTAGAACATATTTCTTATCTAAGGAATCATCAGAGGACAGTTTCTTAGTTAACTGATCAAGCATAAACTCTTGGTATTGGATCATATGAAACTGACAGTTCAAAGCTCTAGCTGAGAGAGTAGCGGAGGTGTATACTTTTTTACCCCATCTCTCTAAGGACCTGGATTCCCTATCAGAAGGGAGAGGATTTTTAGCTGAGGTCGAAGCTACTGCCTTAGGCCCCTGGGAGATAGTCTCTGGATCTGCAAAAGGAGCCTTGTATAAGTGGTGATGAGTGTCCGGTACCCTGTAGAACCTGTCGGGCTTAGCAGGGGCTGGAGGTAAAGTATCAGGAGCAGTGCAAACATCATTAAAGGCATCATCCACAACAGGAAGAACTGGAGGTATAGCTAAGGGCCTATGCTGCGGTAAGTGTAAAAAGGTCCTAAGCCTTTTTCTTGAATCTGAGAAATCTTGTCCCTGCCATTGGAATTGCTCATGCATGGCATGTAAGGTTTCCCCAAAGGAAAATTCCTCTGGTGGAGAGGCAGAAGGAATAGATTCTTCAGCATCAGAATCTTCATAAGTAGAAAGAGGAGCCTCTGGATGGTCTGTAATGTCCGAGTCATCAGAAGAGTCATCTGAGGAGCCTGGCTCAGGGGGCTCTACTCTGGGTCTCTTTTCTGGAGGTTGTGAGGCCCTGTCTGGGTGAGATTGGGATCCTCTTATTAAAGAGATGAGATCCTCTGCCAAAGTAAGCATTTGTGAACTGGAGCTGGGCCTGTGAGAGGGGGGCTTAACATGCACTGATTTAGCAGTTTTGGCTGCTTTAGCCCTGGCAAAGGCCTTTATAGACATGGCTGCAGGAGGCCTAGCAGCACCACGTGCTGGGGTAGAGACATCCAAAGGGATAGTGTCCGATAACTCTGGAGAAACCACAATTGCAGGCAAAATTTCAGAGGCCGATTCAGCTAGGGTAGAAGGGGCCTCGGTAGTAGTCATGGATTCGGCTGTAGATTGAACCGTTTGCTCGGTTTCGGCCGAAACCGAGACACTCGCGGTTTGCTTTACCGTGGTTTCGGCCGAAACCGCGGACTGCGAGTGTCGGTCCTTTTCTTTGCGTTTTTTAACAATTTGGGTAGTCGGAGGATCCGACGGCATAATGTACGCAAAGTCTGAGCCGAAAAACTGTTCAGCAAACTCCGACCGACGCCTAAGCGTTCGTCGGTTGAAGGAAGCACAGGCTAAACAAGTTGCTACGTCGTGGTCTGGGCCTAAACAAGGTAAGCAGTAAGAGTGGAAATCTTTATGAGGTATTTGTTTCCCACAAGTTAAACAGTTATTTACTTTTTCTGACATCGGCTGAGGCAAGAAAGAGTCCCCAACGAGGTACTTAGCTTTTAGAAGTCTTCGAAGTTGTATTCAGTAGTAGTAATCTCTGGATCTGACCGACCGGCACTTGCGAACAGCTTCTGCTTTGGGCGCCACGCGGCAAGAAAGACTGAGGAAAATGGCGTCGGCTGATGCCTTTATACCCGAAGACCAGCAGGGATGACGTCGGGTGAAGTGCGACACCAGCCGAGGCCAGACCCAGACTTTGGAATCCGGCCGACCGAAGGGCTGCCTGACGACAGGACAACCCATTTGTTAGGACTGCAGATGCATCCTTGAAGGACATCCTCTGGAGGGGAAGCAGAGGAAATAGAGTCCTCTGCATCAGAATCCTCATTAAGTAGATAAGGGCAAATCCAGATAATCAGAAAAATCAGAATCCTGTTCAGAAGATTCATAAACAACTTCAGTCCTCGGTCTCATAGAAGGTGGTGGGGGGGGGGGGTTGGCTTCTCCTGATTAGAGTTATAAGATCTTCAACCATTCTTATCATTTGTTTTTTAGGCATAGAGGCCTGAGCATGCAGCCTGGGTGTTGGTTTCTTAGGCATGGTTCGAGATTTTGGCCTAAATGAAGAAGGAGGCGGTTTAATATGCAAGTCCGTAAGTCTAAGTACACCCTCAGAAGCCGGTGCCTGCACAGCGGCTCCAGACCCATCCAAGGTAGAGACATCCACAGGTTCCACAGTTGATGCATCTCGCGGCATACCGGACTCCGAATGGGTCTCAGTAGAGGCCTGCGAGTCAGAAGTAGTGGGTATCAGGGGTTGCAAAAGCGCCTCACTGAGTACCGGCGAACTGGCGACAGGCTTAGGAGAAGCGTCGTCAGCAGCTTTGGACCTCGGCGGCCTGTCTTTATCTTTGCGCTTTTTCAGAATCCCGGTAGTCGGATGGCGAATTGACGACATTTCTGGATAATTAAACAGAGAACCAAAATATTTAGAAGCGAAAATATACCGAAGACAGATAGTGTGCTGATTAAATAAAGCACAAAACTGACAGCAAGGTGCGTCGTGGTCAGGGCCTAGGCAAGGAATTACAGTACAAATGAAAATCTTTGTGAGGTATTTGCTTTCCACAAGTAATGTAATTATTAACTTTTACTGACATCGGTAAGGAGCAAGAAAAAGTTTTCCCAACGTGGTACTTGGCTTTAGTTGAAGACTTTGGTTCTGAAACTCGAAAAGGAAAATTTCAGGAGTCGGCCGACCGGCACTGCGAAATGCTTCTGCTTCTGCACCGCATGGCAAGAAAGACTAATGTAATGGCGTCGGCTGCATGTTTTATACCCCCGACGACCTGACGTCATGAAAGAAGGGACAGCAACCGACGCTGGACCCAAGACTGTTAATCAGGCTTACTGAGGGCTACTGCAAGCAGATAACCCAAATGTAATGACTGCAACAGTGAAACATGAAGGACATCTGGCTTACCTCCCAAAAAACGCTTGAGCAATAGAGACCATGTCTAGTCACTGAAAGTAGCAAACGAGATCTGAGGTAATCTGAGGCTTGAAAGAGGATTACGGATAATAGGAGGTGATTGAATGACAGCTCCAAAGTCTGAGGAGTAGCCAAAGTCGGATCCGAGGTCAAATCTGAAACCCAAAGGTTGAGGAACAGAGGAAAAACATCAAATTGCAAAGTTTACGTAAGTAGTACATTTTCTCAAAAAAATAGCCCCCAAAACAGCATTTCCCAACAGGAATCTTCAAATAATAGAAAAAATACTGGTTTCTTATAGGGTAAATATGCTAAAAAAGCCCTAGTTAAAATACCAACTTTCTTCTTCAAAAAAGGGCAATATTCTCTGTGGAATGGTCCCCCACAAAGGACATGTCTGCCAGAACCAAAGCTGAAGGTTTGGAAATGGAATCTAGAATTAAGAGACATCACTTAAAAGAAATTATCAGCAAATTTAAAGTGCTATGTTTTTATCACACCAAAGTCAGCTATAAAATTATTTTGGTTACACGGAAAAAAAAAAAAAACGTGAAACACACCTGTGAATTTTACATGGGAACTAAACAATGAAATGAAAATAATCAAGTGAAAAGCTTCTTCAAGCAGAAAACTCATTCCAAACACGGAAACCTGGAAAAAGCACTTATTTCCCAATATATGCGTTATCGTATTAAGAGTCAGGGGCAGAACAAAACACTTTAAAGGCATAACTGAAAAAAGCAGTCCTTTATGATGCATCAAATCCATCATAAAGCACTGCTTTTTTCAGTTATGCCTTTAAAGTGCTTTGCTCCGCCCCTGACTCTTAATAGAATAACGCATATATTGGGAAAGAAGTGCCTTTCCCAGGTGTACGTGTTTGCATCAAATCCTCGGTGGCGGTGGTGCAGCAGTTAGCATTGTTGCCTCACAGCAAGAGGTTCTCCCGTTCGATTCTCGGCTGGAGCGCCTTCTGTGTGGAGTCTGCATGTCCTCCCCATGGTCAAGTGACATACAGGCAGGTGCGAGGGTGAATGTGTGTGCCTTCTTTGAAGGCTGGGCATCGGTCTGGCAACTCGGCACCATAAAAATCCACTGCCAATCATTAGCGGACCGGAATTCCGCTGTGGCGACCCCTAACCGGGAAAAGGCGAAAGACTTTTTTTTTGATGCATCAAATCCACTGCAGGAACACTTGCATACCAACTGGTAATACACAGGCTCACTATTTCAACCACCAGTATGGGTTCTAGATGTGGAAGGAAACCATGTCTGGATAAAGACAAGGACATGCAGATTTCAATAAGTGGGTGCCACAACTAGAAAATTAGTCAATACGAAGCTCTGTAAGTAAGGCAACAATGCAAACTACTGTGTCACCTTTCTTGGAACATGCATTTATGAACTGTACTTGACTAAAGGTTTCAAAAGAATTACTGGGGAAAAACTGAATACCTTGGACTTTTTAGGGTGACGTACAATATAAATGCACACTGCTTGAATAATTAAAAAATACACATCATACAGCAAAAGGCAGATTACACAGTCAAGTCGCCTTCTGCCACCACGCAAATGTAATGTGACTTCATGGAAATATGGACAGGAACATTATAAAGGATAGAAGAACTGTTGTAAAAATGAGTACTCTATGAAGAATAAAACACATTAAAGCTATAAGGAAATTATGATTCTAAATTACAGGTGAGAGGCAGAGGTCCCGATGGAGTAAAATTCCTTTTTTTTTTTTGAAATGCAAGAGAGATTTTAGAGGGGGCAGTAGCATTAATTTTTCAACTTACTGAGCAAACTGAGGAGTAATGATAGTCTGTCTTGTATGGACAGCCAAAGAGACTGAAGTACAGTGGTGTAGTGATGCTCATCATAGAATTTCTTAATCCAGAATGCAAATAATCTATTGTAATCTGTGTACTACCGTGGTAAACGAAATAAACAAATTAACGCATGTGTGAGTGGAAGTGTTTGTGTACACAACTTGTACTGAATTGGTATTGTGAAGGGGAGAAGTACAGGGAAGGGAAAATGTTATTAGAAATGAAATGCACAGATCGGAAGGAAAACTTGAGTATCCTTCAGTATATAATGGTTGAGTTGCTCAAATATTAGAAAGTGCTGGCAGGGTTAGAAAAGTATAAGAATTGATCTGATATTGTTAATCCTCGTCCACTTCCTTACGTATGGGTTATGGTTCATATATCGGAACCGAGCCAGCCATATGCCAAGTTCACGCCAGCGATAAACTCTCAAGCTAAGCAATCTCTTACCCATAATCCCCCACTCCGTTACCTCAGATTGAGTTTGCCGCATCACCATCAGATCGTGTCAGGCTGTTCCTCTTGAGCTAAGTGAAACCTTTTTTGTCCTTTTATTTCAAAATAAGGACTTTTTCTCTCAGAAAAGTTGATTTTCTGATTTCTCTTACCTTATTACATTTAGCGACTCCCTTTTCTTTCAGTTTTCTAAAAAACTTTTAGTCAATTTCACCCTTTTTATCTGATGTAAGGTATCAGTTGATTACCATAGTTGGTAGATAGCCTTTCCTTTCTTTCCTTCGAGTAATTTTGTGTTTTTGTATTATTGTTGGTATTTGCTTTTCCTTTAACATGACAGATAAAAAAGGTAGTACTAGTTTTAAAAGATGTTATGATTGTGGACATAAACTACCTACTTCAGATGCACATTCTTTGTGGGTTTTCTGTTTAGGTGTGCCTCACTTAACTGTTGACCCACCCTGTGGGATTTGTAAGAATTTTTCCAACAGGACACTGATAGAGAGGAAAAATAAACTTTTGCTGAAAGGGTTACTAAAGTCTCCCTTTTCAGAGGCTATTTCTGGGTCAGAGGCCTCAACCCCTCCAAGATCCCATAAAAAGAAGTCTGAGGATGCTTCTATGGCTAAATCTCTTCCTTCGTCCCCGGCTGGGGACTCTCATCAATCAAAAAAGAAAGCAAAAATCTCTGCTTCGGATCCGACCCTCTCGGGCCCGACACCTTCGGCGCCTAGATCTTCGGCTCGGAAAAAGTCCTCGGTACCACCTATGTCTATGGCACCGATGTCCTTTGTTGTATTGGAACCGAGGGGGCCCCTCAGTTCAGACTTCTTTACCGGCACCGACCTCACAGTCGGCGCAGACCACCATTGTTTCGGAACAGACAGCTCAGTCCTAGTTTACTATTTTATCGGTTCCAACCTCGGCACCGACAACTACTTCGGCACCGACCTTTTCGTCGGTGCAGACCATTACATTGGCACCGATGACTTCCTCGGTGCAGACACCTGTAGTACAGTCCTTTACGGCACCGTTGTTTTCGGTGCAGTCTACTGAGATGGGCACCGACCTGCCCTCATCTCTAGATAAACCTGTTTCCCCCTCAGCTGTTTCTGTGAGATCTACCAGAAGCCTCTCCCAACATGACGTATTGCGACTTGTGGATCAAGTGCTTTTGGCCAGAGGAATTCCACCTCTCAAGACCTGTCCTTTTCCCTTGAAATCTATTGACGTAGCACAGTCTTCCCCCTCTACAGTTCCCTTTATGGATCTCTCTAAGGAGCTGCAGTTGCCGTCGTGGCAGAAAAATTTTGCTACGACCCAGGATTTGGCTTTTCTCAGCCGTCCTAGGACACCCAGTCGGCAGGCTGGCTCACTTAGGGGAGAGGTGACTTCCCCCTTGGGCATTTACCCCTCTTCTAGTGGGCCTGCCTTCCAAGTCATGGAGAAGGCCTTGGCATCTACCGCTGATACTGTGCTTGCTATCTCACCATCCTCCTCTGGACCACTATGTACACGGGTCGCTTCTAGTGGACACCGGGCGCAGAGGTCTCAGGATATACTCCCACAGGATACCTCCTTGGTGTTGTCTTCCCCAGCGTTTCCCTCCGAGGAAGTTCATCGGAAATCCTTGTGCAAGAGGAAGCATTTGGACTCCACTGAGGAGTCGCTCACTGTAGACACAGACTATGATGATGGGGAAGGGTCCCCTCGTTCACCTTCTGACTTATCCTTTGGTGATATCCTAGAAATCCGTAAACAGAGAAGTGAATGGCAGTCCTCTAACCTGACTTCTGAGGAGTCTGTGTTCCTGCAGGCTTTTCGCGCCCGGCCCCCTACCTCCTGGGTTACCCCACCTGCAGACGAACTGGTCCGGCTCGTTGTGCAGCGTGCATGGAAGACCCCTGATACTGTTGAGGCCATTTCCCGGAGGCCAGACAAAATCTTGTCCCCCCCTGCTTCTGAACCTCATTGGTCTAAAGGTCTCCCTGTAGATGCTCTGGTGGTGGCAGCCGCAACTAAGAAAGACCTGGCAGAAAAGGAAAGCCAGACTGTCCATCCGCCCAACAAAGAGTCCAGGGCATTGAATAGGATAGGGAAGCATACCTTTGCATCAGCGACCTTTGCTATCAGGTCCGTGAATTATATGGCACACTTCACCAGGCTTCAAAGAGACCTAGTATCTGAGCTCTCTGAAACTTTGGCAGGTGCCGTGTCTGATGAGGTCCGTGATAAAGTGGCCTCTCAGTTGGCCACTATTGAATCGATTTCGAATTCCTCCATGCGCTTGGTGTCCCACACATCAGAAGGAGCGGCTAGAGCAGCGAGTTCAGGCATTGTTTTGAGACGAAATGCTTGGATGCGCTTGTGTAACTTCGCAGAACCCTTCAAGGCTTCCTTTCTCAATGCTCCCATCGAGTCTTCCTCCTCCTTGTTTGGACCCAAAGTCAAAACTACATTGGCCAGGTATGAACAGGACGGTAAGACCCTCTCTGCCGTAGGTGTCCATTTCTTCCCCCAACGTGCTTTCTCCAGAAACCAAAGGAGCGGGAAGATGTGGTACAGAAAATCTCAGGGTCCTTTCCGTGACACACAGGCCGATTTTTCCCCTAGGGGCAGAGGGGGAAACTCACAAGGAAGACACCCCTTTCGTGGCAGAGGAGGTCCGCGTAATCAGGGTTCCAGAGATTCCTTCTCCGGGCAATCCTACCAGCGCTCCTGAAGAGCGGCCCAACCCCTTTCTGCTGGAAGTGGTTGGGGGACGTTTCTCTTTGTACCCTTCTGCCTGGCTAACCATTACCAACGATTCTTGGGTACAAAGGATAATAACCAGAGGTTACAAGATCCCCTTCAAACTTTGTCCTGTCCCTCCATCAAGATTTCCCGATGTTCCACCCAGTCAAAGGGAAGAAGCAGCTCTAGGGATTACAAAGCTGCTAAACAAAAGAGTCATCCAAGTAGTCCCAACAGACCAGATAGGATCCGGATTCTACTCAAGACTATTTTTGGTGCCAAAGAAAACCGGAGACTGGAGACCAATTTTTGATCTCAGTGTGCTAAACAAATTTGTGAGTGTGCAAAAATTTTGGATGGTTACTATACAGTCTATCATTCCTCTCTTGGAAAAAGACGATTGGATGTGCTCGATAGCTCTTCAGGATGCGTACTACCACATAAAGGTGGACAGGCCATCAAGAAGATTCCTGCGCTTCTGTGCGGGAGAAAGTCATTACCAGTTCAGAGTACTGCCCTTTGGACTCTCTACAGCCCCCAGAGTGTTTACAAAGTGCATGGCAGTTGTCACAGCTCACCTGCGACTTCAAGGTTTTCAGATTTTTCCATATCTAGATGACTGGCTCCTCTCCGCCCCCACCAGACACCTACTGGAGGAAGCCCTGGCATACTCTCTCAATACTATTGAAAAGTTGGGCATAACAATAAACTGGCAGAAACCCAATCTCACCCCTTCTCAGTCCATAGAATTCATAGGGGTCATTTTGGACTCAAAAACTTGCAGAGGGTCCATACCGGAACACAGAATATCAAGAATCAGACAGCAACTGCTATCAGTTCTTTCAATGGAAAAGTCCACAGCTCACTCGATCCTGCAGCTGTTGGGCTCCATGGCAGCTTGCATCACCATTGTCCCCTTAGCCAGGTTTCACATGAGGCTTCTATAATGGCTACTGCTCACCCAATGGTATCCTTTCCAGCTTCCCCTTTCAGCCAAGATTCACATAACTCAGAGATGCAATCAAGATCTAAAGTGATGGTTGAACCACAACCCGTCACAATGGTCTCGCCCCTACTCCCCTCAGCAGCCCAAGGCTACAGTGACCACGGACGCCTCCCTAATGGGGTGGGGAGGGCTATGTCAGGGTCAGACAGTCCAAGGCACTTGGTCCGAAGTGGAGGCCCATCTGCATATAAATGTTTTAGAGCTGAGAGCGGTACTTCTGGCATTGCAGGCATTCCATCCCTTGCTGCCGTCAGGGACAATTGCGATACAATCAGACAACATGGCAGTAGTCTGGTACATCAACAAACAGGGTGGAACCAAATCCTAGCCCCTCTGTCGAAAGGCCATGAGGATATGGCAATGGGCGATGGCTACCAACTGCTTTCTTCTAGCAACGCACATTCTCAGGAGTTCCAACGTGATAGACCCATTATTGAGTACAATGCACCAATTGGAATGTACCTGGCTAGACATTTCCAGCAGCTGGAGAGACCACAGAGGTACCTAACCAAGAGGATTACTGGCCTCAAACAGTTGCCCTATGCAGCACGATTGAAAAAGCTAAGACTGTTCTCTGTTGCATACCGCTTTCTCAGAAGTAATCTCTGTGCAACGTACAGAGCCATGTCCAACCCAGAATTGTTGAACATGCTCCATCTTAGCAAAACCAAATCTACTCGAGCTACACGCTCTAGGGATACAAACCTCAACACAACATTGAATAGAACATGCTGGAGGGATAGATTCCCTTCGCAGAGACTTCCCTTACTATGGAACAGGGTCCCAATCTACAGAAGACAGAGCCCCTCACTATCACACGTCAAGAAGAACCTTGATGAGTGGATGGGTAACAGAAAGTTCACACCGGGGATCACACCAACAGCACTACTAGATAGGGGCCAAGGGTAACAGCTGCTAATACAAGGGTCTAGGGAACTACTAAAGGGGCGGTGAATACCGCACAATGTGGCTGGGCTAATATATGCCTACGGGCAGATAGCCCAGTACCAACCTATGAACCTATAGCAGACAGACTCAGCAGGTGCATTCTTCAACCTCACGAGTGGTCCCGGAATCCTCTCATAGCGGCGGAGATCTTCCACCGTTGAGGCCATCCGTGCTGCGACCTCTTTACATCCCTGAACAACTTCAAATGCAGCAACAACTTTGCCCTGATTCCCCCTCCGGGACAGTCACCCAGGGACGCTCTAGTTCACAATTGGCCCTCGGGTCTTCTTTATGCCTTCCCACCCACTCCCCTCATTCCCCAGTTTCTAAAGAAGGCCCGCCGACTGAAGAGCAAAGTGATCCTTATTGCTCCATATTGGCCTCATCAGATTTGGTTCCCCTTTCTGTGGCCTCACCTGCTAGATCAACCATGGATTCTTCGTCCAACCTCGGAGTTGATCTCCCATCCGCAGAATCTAATTCACCCCAACCTGCACAGTCTGAAGCTCACAGCTTGGCTCCTCCAATTCCCTTGATTGCCAGGCAAAATGATCTTCCCTCACAAGTATGGGACATTCTTATTGCATCTCATAAGCCCTCCACTAGAATGACTTATCTAGGCAAATGGAAGAGATTTACCTGTTGGCTGAAAGATAAGGAAATTGATCCCTTTTCAGCACCGGTGTCGATGGTACTCGAATATCTAACCGCCCTTTTTCAATCGGGGCTGTCAGCATCTACCATTAGAGTACATTTGGCTGTGATCTCCAATTTCCACGAGAATGTCCAAGACTCCTCCCTCATGTCTCACAAGTTATGTAAAGCCTTCATAAAGGGTGTGAATCATCTGAAACCCCCTTTCAGGGAACCTATTCAACCTTGTGATTTATCTTTAATTCTTCAAGCTCTGACATTGCCCCCTTTTGAACCAGCTGCTTCATGCGACCTCAAATATCTGTAATGGAAGACCTTGTTTTTGGTCGCTATTACTTCTGCCAGACGTATCTCTGAGCTTCAAGCCCTATGTACAGAGAGTCCATACTTGATTTTTCATCCAGACAGGGTATCCTTAAGAACTAACCCTTCCTTCTTGCCAAAAGTCATTTCTGAAATGTCTATTAACTAGACCATTGAATTGCCAGTGTTTTTTCCTGATCATTCTAACGAGGGAGAGTACTGCCTACATACCCCAGACATACACAGACAACTCCATTTCTATTTGCAAAGGAGTAAATCTTTCCGTAAATCAGACCAGTTATTTTTGGCTTTTTCTGGATCTAGATTAGGATGTGCTGTTGCTAAGGTCACATTGGCTAGATGGTTAAAAGACACTGTGACCCATATTTATTCAGTACACAATACTTCTTTGCCAACTACCATCAAGGCTCATTCAACAAGGTCAGTGGCAACTTCTGCTGCCTTCCATGCCAGAGCCTCTTTACATGACATCTGTGCAGCTGCAACTTGGGCCACTCCTCATACCTTTATCAATCATTACAAGTTGGACTTGGCTTCCAGGGGAAGAGCATCTTTTTGTTCTATGGTGCTCAGGAATGTCCTTCCATGAAAGCCTCCCAGGAATAGAGGTAGCTGGGGACTCTGTCCCCTATGTAAGGAAGTGGACGAGGATCAACAATATCAGATAAAGAAGTTATGTCTTACCATAACGTTCCATCTGTATTGTTGATCCTCGTCCACTCATTACGACCCTTCCTCCTTCCCCGTCCTATGGCTTCTAGTGGATCTCACCATCTTTCTCTTTAGGTCATTTGACCAGAGATAGCCTCTACCTTTTTCTGACTTGCAAACTCAATCTGAGGTAACAGGCAGAGGGGGATTATGGGTAAGAGATTGCTTAGCTCGAGAGTTTATTGCTGGCGCGAGCTTGGTATATGGCCGGCTCGGTTCCGATATCGGAACCGTAACCCATACGTAATGAGTGGACGAGGATCATACAGATGGACCGTTATGGTAAGACATAACTTCTTTTTCTGAGCAGAAAGTTCTGCATGGAATTCAGAACTTATGCCTACTATGGAATGTCAAACAAGCAGTCAGGAGATCTTGGTTAGCAACGTTAATGCAGTAGTTGTTGATCTTTAAATGGTCAGTGGCAGTTTTAGAATTGTTACAATAATGATGCTTTCAATGAAAAAAAGGTATAAAATATGTTGTTTCTTTTAACTCCAAAAAAACGGGATCTTGATTTCCTGGTCTCTCACGAACATGTCTTTCTGTGCATAAAGGAGATGGTTACTCTCTGAAGAACTGTCTCATGTGAAAGTTATTTAGTATATTAACAGTTTGGTGCCATGCTACTCGGAGTTCCCAACAATGTGTGTGCTGCTGCTGCATCAGAAATTGCCATTGAGCCCAATAGAGAGAACGGTTTTCTGAAGGCAAGTTTCTGGTGTGAGAATAAGCAATTTTAAGTCTCAGTAGAGTCTCTGCAGGCAAGCTTTACTAAAAGTTTCTTCACTAGTTTTAATTGCATGTGAGCGGGTAAACTGTATGAATCAAGGATATTGGAGGTTTGCGTGATCATTTATATTAACACGCTTTAAGTATAATTGTGTGCCAATGGTTGTGGGAAATCGTATGGAGCGGAAGGGTGGGAAGGTCAAGAAGGGGCACAAGTACAGGTGTTTGTAGAGGACTTGAATATGCTGTGGTTGGAGGGGGACGTGGTTCAACAATTGACAGGTGGGATAGGAGAACATCCGATAACAGTGGTGGTGTGGCCAGTCTGCAGGGGGGAGTCTACAAGGCTAGATGGTATTCCAGTGTGGGTTTGGAATGCAGGACAGGAGAGGATGGTGGAGATCTGTAGGGTTTTGTTTAACAGCATTTTAAAAGGAGGGGAGGCATAAACATCTTGGAAAAAAGCTGTGGTGGCTGTAATAACCAAAAACAGTAAAGACCCATCAGATTCAGCTTTATTTAGACCAAATTCAATTTTAAACCATGATTATAAAAAGTGTTTATGAGCCGCAGTGGTGCAGCGGTTAGCATTGTCGCCTCACAGCAAGAGGTTCTCCCGTTAGATTCTCGGCTGGAGCACCTTCTGTGCGGAGTCTGCATGTCCTCCCACGGTCGAGTGGTGTTTAAAGACATGTAGGTAGGTGCATGCGTGAATGGGTGCGCCTTCCTTGAAGGTTGGGCATTGGGGCTGGCAACTCGGCACCATAAAAATCCACTGCCAATCATGAGTGGACCGGAGTTGTGTTGTGGCAACCCCTAACCGGGAAAAGCCGAAAGACATCCATTATAATGAGAAGTTATGTACCTACCATAACGTTCCATGTTAGTTGTCTTCTTTTCGCCTTCTTTCTTGCTGGACGGGTTCGGAGCCGATCCTCGGCTCCGACTCGGCCAATACTAAAGCTCGAGAGCTATTTTTACCGGCTTGAGGCTTCCCTATATCCCACAATGCTAGGCGGTAAATACCCAGATCTCGTTTGATAGCTGAAAGTATAGCAGTGCTGGTCTCCTAGAGACAGAGAAAAATGAAATCCACCTCTATAGAAACTACCTGTAGAACTATCAATCAGGGGCAATAGAGGTGGCTGACGCTGTGGAAGATAAAAGATCCTAAGGATCCTCTCGGTCTGTCCAAGCTAGGGGGATGGAGGGTGGGACGCAAGAAAGAAGGCGAGAAGAAGACAACTAACATGGAACGTTATGGTAGGTACATAATTTCTCAATGTTAAGTTGTCAATCTCGCCTTCATTCTTGCTGGATGGGACCGCGTCCCTAGCACCCTTATCCTGGGTGGCTCATCGGAACAGACTCTTGAGTACGGTGGAACCAAAGTTAGCCCGGTTTCTGGAGGCCATATCCAATTTATAATGTGAGATAAAGGTATGAGGAGAAGCCCATGTAGCTGCTTGACAGATGGAATCTATGGGCAGTCTGTCTTGAAATGCTACAGACGTAGCTAACGCCCTGATTGAATGAGCTCTAGGTCGTGATGGTAGCTTTTGGTGTCTGAGTTCATAAATGAAGGAAATTACAGAGGCCAGCCATTTCGAAAGGGACACTTTGGAAACTGTAAGGCCCATCTTGCCTTCCGCATAAGATAGGAATAGCTGGTTAGACTTCCTAAACTGTTTAGTCCTATCCAAATAATAACGAAGCTGGCGATGAACATCTAGGAAATGTAACTTTTGTTCTGCCTTGTTGGAATAATTAGGGAAGAAAACTGGAAGGTCGATTGTCTGATTCAGATTCGCCTCAGAAGAAACCTTGGGTAAAAAGGAAGGGTTGGTCCGAAGGAACACCCTGTCTTTGTGGAAAACTAAGTATGGAGGACGACTGCAAAGAGCATGAAGTTCAGATACCCGTCTAGCAGATGTTATGGCTACTAGAAAAAGGGTTTTCCATGAAAGCAATTTCAGAGAGCAGGAAGCGGCCGGTTCGAAGGGGGGAAGAATCAAGGAGGCTAGAACCAAATTTAAGTCCCACTGAGGTGGGGGGTCTCTAATTGGGGGCTTGAGCAAAAAGATACCTTTTAGAAAGGCTTTGCAAAGTTTATGGGACATGATGCTGGAGTCTGAAAAGCCTACATGGAAATTAGAAATAGCCGCCAATTGTACTCTAATAGTAGACGAAGAAGAACCTGAGTGAAAAAGTTCTGCCAGGAAGTCTAGTATAGACTGGATAGGTGCAGTGAAAGGGTCTATGTTATTAGTTGCTGCCCAGAAGGAAAAACGTTTCCACTTGCTATTGTAAATCCTTCTTGTAGAAGACTTGTGGGAAGCTATAAGGATGTTACGGACCGAATGGGAAATAAGCCTGGCTAGAGTAGGAAGCGGAGCAACCAAGCTGTGATGTTGAGAGATGGGAGGGAGTGGTGCAGCTGACCCGACTGATGGGTCAAAAGATCTGGCACTGGATCCAGATGCCAAGGCTGCTCCAACAGAAACCGGTGAAGGAACGGAAACCATATCTGACGAGGCCAGTAAGGGGCAATGAGGATCATGTCGACTCTCAATGCGGTAGCTTTCTGAATTACTTGATAGATCAATGGAAAGGGGGGAAAGGCATACAGAAGTCCCCGGGGCCAATCATGGAAAAGGCATACAGAAGTCCCCGGGGCCAATCGTGGACTAGAGCATCCCTGGCAGGTTGACCTGGTAGGGGAAAGAGGGTGAAGAAATCGTGACACTTGCTGTTTTGGGGAGTAGCAAAAAGATCGCAGCAAGGTCGGCCCCATTTCTGAAAAATTTCTTCCAGCACTGACTGTTTGAGAGACCACTCGTGTGGTATGAGTATGGCCCTGCTCAACTTGTCCGCTATCACGTTGGACTTCCCGGAGATGTGCGTTGCTATCAGAAACCGCTGAGATGAGATCGCCCACTGCCAAAGTCTGAGTGCCTCTCGACATAAGGGATAAGACTTGGTTCCGCCCTGTTTGTTGATGTACCATACTACAGACATATTGTCTGTCTGAATTGCAATAGTCCCGGTGGGAAGAGAGTGCTGAAGGGCTTGCAACGCTAAAAGTACTGCTCTCATCTCCAGGACATTTATGTGCAAAATGGCTTTCGAAAGGTTGCCATGTGCCCTGGACCATCCTGCCCTGACAATGCCCCCCCCACCCGATCAGGGAGGCGTCCGTTGTCACTGTGGGGGGGGGGGGGTGAATGATCTGCCCTGAAGAACTTGAGGGGAGGTCATCCACCAAGATAAATGCTTCTTGCATGATTGGGTCAGCAGAATACTGTGAGACATTGGAAGCTGTTGGAAGGACCACTGAGAAAACAGCATCCACTGGAGGATCCGCATGTGAAAGCGGGCTAGGGAAAGAAGTGTAATGGCAGCTGCCATGAGACCTAAAACCTTCAAGACAAACCTGGCTTTGATCCTGTCGCACTGAAGAAGAATGTGAACATGTTTGCGGATATCCGATACTCTTTGCTCTGTTAGCTTCGCGGAAAGATGAATGGTGTCTAAGAAGGCGCCTATAAAGGTAATAGCCTGACAAGGCAACAAGGCAGATTTTTCGAAATTTATGGAAATGCCTAGAGCTTGACAAGTATGAATAGTGTAGTCTCTGGATATGAGAAGTTGACGCCTGGTGGTAGCGGTAAGGAGCCAGTCGTCTAAATATGGAAACACCTGGAATCCTTGTCGTCTCAGATGAGCCGTGACCACTGCCATGCATTTGGTGAACACTCGGGGGGGCTGTAGTGAGACCAAAGGGCAGGGCTCTGAAAGTACAGTTTTGTACCTACCATAAATGTAGATGTTCGAAGATCCACATTGCTGCAGTCCTAACACTTGGGTAGTCCGCTGTCCACGGTCGGCCCGAATATCAAAGTATAAGGCTGACGTCGGTCAGGGCGCATTTAACTGACGTCAGAACGTCAGGGTACAAATGCGCATGACCGGCGTCATATCCTCAGTCTTTTCTTGCCCCAGATGTCAGAAGACCTTAAAAAGAAAGGTCAAAACCAAAAGACAGCAAACAAAGAACCAACCACCCTTGCACTAACTATATGTACAATAGATATAATACACACAATATGTACAACCCAACCCACACAACCACCTCCAAGCACAGAGGGGAAGGAGGGAGGGCAAATTGGACTGCAGCAATGTGGATCTTCGAACATCTACATTTATGGTAGGTACAAAACTGTACTATGTTCTTCATCTCACATTGCTGCAGTCCTAACACTTGGGTCGAATCCCAAAGCAGAGATAAGGGAGGATGGCTAACTATAAGGAAGCAGGAGCTGCCAAAATGCCCTGCAAAACCGCAGTGGCAAAACCAGCCCTGGACTTAGAGTAAAGTGGCAGGTGATAATGCCTAGAGAAGGTATGCACAGAACTCCAAGTAGCTGCCTCTAAAATATCCTTGGTTGCCACTCCCCACAAAAAAGCTGTGGAAGTGGCAGTAGCCCTAGTGGAATGAGGCCTAATCCCAGCTGGAACCTCCTTGCCATGATGGGAATAACAGAAAGCAATGCAAAACCCAATCCACTTAGAAATAGTTTGTTTTGACACAGGCTTGCCCTGAGAACTCAAAGCAAAAGAAACAAACAACTGCTGAGACTGCCTGAACCCTTTAGTTCTGTCCAAATAATAACGCAACTGCCTGTGTACATCCAAAGTGTGCAAAATCTTTTCCCCTTTATTTTGGGGATTTGCATAAAAAGTAGGCAAATGAATAGTCTGGTTTAAAGCCACACTAGAAACCACCTTAGGCATAAAGGAAGGATTAGTACGTAATGATACCCTATCCTTATGGAAAATCAAGAAAGGCTCAACTGCCATAAGGGCCTGCAATTCAGAAACCCTTCTTGCAGAGGTAATGGCCAATAAAAAAGCAGTCTCCCATGATAAATATTTCAACTCAGCAGTAGCTGCAGGCTCAAAAGGTTGTAGAGTGAGTTTCTCCAACACAAAATTGAGATCCCAAGCAGGAGTAGGAGCTCTTCGTGGGGGTCTGATATTCTTTGCCCCTCTGAGAAATTGCTTGAACAAAGGATGAGAAAACAATGGCGGGTCGCAATCATAGTGAGCTGAAATTGCTGCAGCATGAACTTTAATAGAAGAGAAGGACAAACCTTTGTCCAGTAACTCAGTAAGATATTGAAGAGTCGCACTGAAATTAGGCTCAGAAACATCAAAATCCTTTGCTGCACTCCAAAATAAAAATCTCTTCCATTTATCTGCGTACACTTTCCTTGTACTAGGCCTTCTAGCTTCCAAAATCACATTCAAAACTTGTTGTGGAAGTTGAGACCTTTTATGGTTCAAAACAGAATATGCCAGGCTGTGAGGTGAAGAGAGTGAAGTTTGACATTGAGCAAATGGCTGTCTTCCTGTGACAACAGGTGTGGAATCGAAGGCAAAGGCCATGGAGGCTTCCGTACTAGACTTCTCAGTAATGGGTACCAGTGCTGTCGAGGCCAATCTGGAGCTATTAAAATCATCCTTGGCTTGTCCTGTCTGGCCTTCAGAAGTACCTTTGGGAGGAGAGGCAGAGGTGGAAAGGCATACACATGAAGATTGCTCCAACTGAAAGAAAGAGCATCCACTTTCCAAGCTGTGGGATGAAACCTTTTTGTGCAAAACTTTGGCAGCTGATGGTTTAGTGGAGAAGCGAACAGATCTATGTCTGGAGTTCCCCATGACACTGTCAATTTCTGAAATACATGAGGATCCAATTTCCACTCGTGGGGATCCATAATTGCCTGCTCAACACATCTGCTAAGGAGTTCTGTGCTCCTGGCAGAAACCTTGCCTGAAGATTGAGCTGTAAACTGAGAGCAGTCTCCCACAAAATCATTGTTTGCCTGCATAGAGGATAAGAATCGTTCCCCTTGCTTGTTGATGTACCACATGACAGTTGTGTTGTCTGTTAGAATCAACACCTGTCCTGGAAGAAGGAATTCCTTGAAAGCTATTAATGCAAACTGGACTGCTAACATCTCCTTCATGTTGATATGTAGATGTTGTAGTCTGACAGGCCACTTGTTTTGTATCCATTTTCCATTCAGATGAGCTCCCCAAGCTTTGTCTGAGGCATCTGTCGTTAAAATCTGACTTGCCTCTGGCCGGGTCACAGAGAGTCCCTTGTTTAGGTGACATTCCTGAGCCCACCACAAAAATTCCTTCTGAATGCAAGGTATTATTGGAATGACAGTGTCCAGATCCTGGCAGTGCTGAGTCCATACATTTTTGAGATACCATTGTAGCTTCCTCATATGCAGTTTGGCATTGGGAAGCACCAGAATACAAGATGCCATGAACCCTAAGGCTTGAAGGACTGTCCATGCAGTCAGCCCGGACTGATGAGATAGGTGATGGAAGTAAAGGGATAGACTCTTTTGTTTGTCCGGGGTTAAAAAGGCCATCTGGGCTGCTGTATTCAGTCTCACACCCAGAAAGCACATGTCTTGAGAGGGTACTAGACTGGACTTTATTTCGTTCACAGAATACCCTAGGCATCTTAGCACTGCTATCACATACTCCAAATGACGAAGAAGCTCTTCCTTTCCTTGAGCCAGAATCAGGCAGTCGTCCAAATAAGGATAGATCTGTATTCCTTTTAGTCTGAAGAAAGCTATCACTGGAGCCAGAACTTTCGTGAACACTCTGGGCGCAGTAGATAAGCCAAAGGGCAATGCAGAGAACTGATAGTGAGAAGTCCCAGCTCGAAAACGCAGATACTTTCTGCAACTGAGTCTGATAGGAACATGAAGGTAAGCCTCCTTGAGATCCAAAGTTACCATCCAATGATCTTTGCCCAGCAGAGGTAAAAGCTGCTGCAACGTCAACATTTTGAACTTGGGAATGTCCAGATAAGTGTTGAGGATAGATAAATCCAAAATTGGTCTCCACGTGTTCCCCTTCTTCGGTACTAGGAACAGGCGAGAATAAAATCCTAGGCCCACTTCTGGCAGAGGGACCGGCTGTATGGCCCCTAGTTGGAGCAACAGAGAAACCTGTCTGTGAGCCTCTATTCTTTGTTGAGGAGGAATGTCTGGCATGCCTTTGAAAGGAGGCAAGGTATGGAAATAAAACCTGTAGCCGTGGTGTATGATATCCAATACCCATCTGTCCTGGGTAATTAAACTCCAATTTTCTTTGAAGAGTGCCAACCTTCCTCCCAAAGGTGCTGCCAGACGAGCAGGCTCTGGCAGCTGAAAAGGTAGGTCATTGGGTCTGTTCACGAAAGGACTGACCCCTGCCTTCACCCAAAGCCTGTGCAGGAGAACTCCCTGTTCTAGGCCGGAAAGAGCCCTGAGCTCTGCCCTTACCATGTCTAGATCTACCCCTAGACTGGGAATCATAAGAAGGATACGTCCACCCCTTAGTAGGCTAATTTCTACTAAACTTTGGAGGCTGGACTTGCAAAAAATCTTTAACAGTCTGCATAGACTTAGCCTTGTCTTCCATCTTCTTTAAGACTGTCTCAACAGGAGGCCCAAACAACACGTCAGATTGTAAAGGAGCATCTAAAATCCTTGTTTTAACAAGTTCAGACAAATTCTGATCCCTCAGCCAGGCGTGCCTGCGAAGAACAGTCCCAGTGGCAGCCACCCTAGACGAGGCCTGTACAGCATCAAAACCACATTGCAAAGAATGCTTACCCACCTGTTCAGAAACATGGACTAAATCTTGCAACTCTTTACAATCAATACCCACTGCCAGAGCATCAACCTTAGACTTCAATTGTGAAAGGAGATAGTTTTGGTATTTCAACATGTGAAACTGGCAATTCAGAGCCCTTATAGCAAGAGTGGAAGAAGTATAAACTTTCTTTCCCCATCTATCCAAGGCCCTAGCCTCCTTATCTGTAGCAACCGGATTCTTAACAACAGAAGCCTTAACACCCTTAGGCCCCTGGCTAACAGTTTCTGGGTCTGCCCTAGGACTTTTAAACAGATACTTGTGAACGTCAGGCACCCTGTAATACCTATCCGGTTTAACAGGAGCAGGAGGTAAAGAATCAGGATTAAGAGAAGCCTCTGTAAAAACATCTTCCACTACATCCAAAACAGGAGGCATAGCTAAAGGCCTATGCTGGGGTAAAAACAGAAATTCCCTAAGCCTTTTCCTGGAATCAGAGAAGTCCTGACCTTCCCACTTAAAATGCTCCCTCATGGAATGAAGAGTTTCAGAAAAAGAAAAATCCTCAGGAGGAGTAGCAGAAGGAGTAGAATCATCCACATCAGAATCAGAATAAGGAGAGTACTCCTGCAAGTCTTCAGCCGAAGACTCTGAAACATCTGAAGCTTGCTCAAAACCCCCTAGCTCAGGCTCCACCCTAGGTCTCTTAGCAGGAGGGGGCATAGAACCCCTAATCAAAGTAATCAAATCTTCTGCCATTTTAAGCATATGCTTCTTGGGCATAGTACCTGAAGAGCTAGGGGTAACACCAACTGAAGCTAAACCTGGCCTGCCCCTGGGAGAAGCCTTAGTAACAGAAGGAGAGGGCCTAACCACCTTAGGAAGGGAGGGGAGTATAGTAACCTGAGAAGCCCCCTCAGCCTGACTTGCCTCCTGAGAGGCCATATCTTGCAATAATAAAGTTTCACTCTGTGAACACAAAGAAATCTCCTGTGGAGCCACCGGCTCCACCGACACCTCTAAAGAACCGGCGTCCGGCACAGATGGTTCTTCTAGCCTAGGCTTAACTGTCTTGTCCTTGCGCTTCTTCGAGGAAGCGGGCGTCGGAGCATCCAACGGCATTTTATAATTGCACCGCTTCCCAAAGACTAACCTTGCACAATCCAACCTTCTCTTTATAGTGCGTTTATTAAATCTAGCACAAGAGCGACAGCCAACAACGTCGTGCTCAGGCCCTAAGCAAGGAATACACAAAGTATGATAATCTCTATGCGGTATCTGTTTCCCACAAGAAACGCAATTATTAACTTTTTCTGACATCTGGTAAATGACTGAGGCAAGAAAAAAACAAAAATATCCCCCAACGGGGTACTTAGCCAACTTTGAACTCGGTCTGAAACTTCTAAATAGAAAAATCTCAGAACGCCAACCGGCACTTGCAATGCTGCTTCTGCATCGGACCATGCGGCAAAAAAGACTGAGGATATGACGCCGGTCATGCGCATTTGTACCCTGACGTTCTGACGTCAGTTAAATGCGCCCTGACCGACGTCAGCCTTATACTTTGATATTCGGGCCGACCGTGGACAGCGGACTACCCAAGTGTTAGGACTGCAGCAATGTGAGATGAAGAACATCTGATAGTTGCTGGCTCCCAGCCGGAAGCGGAGGAACCTTCTGGAGCATCTGTGCATCTTGATATGATAGTACGCATCCTGAAGGTCTATTGAGCACATCCAATTGTCCTGACCCAAGAAGGGTAGAATGGACTGAAGCGTGACCATCCGGAATTTTGTTTTGTTTACAGACTTGTTTAGTCTGCTGAGATCCAATATTGGTCTCCAGTCCCCTGTCTTTTTTGGAACCAAAAAGAATTTGGAGTAGATTCCGGATCCTTGCTGGTCTGCCGGGACTGGCTGGATAGCTCTTTTTGACAGCAGCTTTGATATTTCTAGCGCTGCTTGTTCTCTAAGACTGGGTGGAACGTCTGGAAGGGGCCTCTTTGGTTGAGATGGGATGTGGACAAAGGGGATTTTGTAACCCTCAGATATAATCGACTGTACCCATTTGTCTTGGGTGAGAGAAAGCCAGGCTTCTGGATACAGTGATAATCTTCCCCCGACTGCCTCTGAAGGTGGACAGTCGGGCAGCTCCTCAGTGATGCTGAAAAGGTTTGTCAGAGAGAGTCTCTCTGCTACCTTGATTTTGCGGACCCCCCCTGCCCCTAGGGCGGCATCTATTGTTGTTCCCCCCTCTGCCTCTAGAGGGGATCTGACTCCGTGCATCAGGCGAGACTTCCTGTGATTTGCGGAACCACATTTTCCCCCCTTTCTGACCCTTGGGATACGGTCTAGAAGGGGTAGAAAACCGGACTCCCATGGCAGAGAGAGTCTTGCCATCCTGTTCGCACCTAGTCAACGTGTCCTTCACCTGAGGTCCAAACAACGCTGAACCATCAAAAGGGGAATTGGTGAAGGACGCCTTGAAAGGGTCCGCAAAGTTACAAAGCCGCATCCAGACGTGACGTCGCAAAGCTACACCTGTGCCAGCGGCCCTACTCACCCCATCGGCCGCATAGGAAAGAAGCTGCATGGAGGAGTTGACGACTGAATTCAGGGTTGCCAACTGGGAGTTCATTTTGTCTCGAAACCCCTCAGTTGTTGGATCCTGCAAAGCATCACCCATTTCCTTGAGCATATCTCTCTGAAGACGGGTGAAGTGACACAAGTAGTTCAGCGAACGCATAGCAAAGGTCGCTGAGGAGAACATCCGCT
This sequence comes from Protopterus annectens, assembly GCF_019279795.1. Classification (NCBI taxonomy): domain Eukaryota; kingdom Metazoa; phylum Chordata; order Ceratodontiformes; family Protopteridae; genus Protopterus; species Protopterus annectens. Next base: position 1,398,611,569 of record NC_056725.1, read on the forward strand.
TACCGTACCTATCCATAGTCCTAGATTCCTTATTAGGAGGATGGACAGGTACAGAAGGATCGTCTAATTCCTTCTTAGTGGCTGCGGCCACCACCATAGCATCAACAGAGACGCCCTTGGATAAGAATTCTTTGTCCTTAGGAGCTGTAATAAACTTGGACGGCCTTCGTGGGGTAGGTTCCACCGTATCAGGGGCTGTCCATGCCTTCCTTGCCACCACTTCCATGAGGGGGTCAAAGGGAGGAGATACCCAGGAGGTGGAAGGGCGAGAGCCAAAAGCCTCAAGGTAGACCGACTCATCCTCTGAAGGGTTAAGGGTGGACCAGTTCCCCCTCTGTCTAAGGATCTCAAGGATGTCTGAAAAGGAGACATCCTCACAGGAGGACCGTGGGGACCCTTCAGACTCATCCAAGTCAGTATCCCAGGTGATAGACTCGGGGGAGTCAATATGCTTCCTCTTGCATTGTTTCTTCCGAGGGGGTTCCCCTGAAGGATCAGGAGAAGCCTCGGAAGAGGAGGATATTCCCAGTGGGGAAACTTGAGACGTTGGCTCTCTACGGTCTGGGACGAGAGGGTGGGTAGAGACCATCGCAGGCACTGTAGAGGGAGGAGCTGAGGGAGCCGACCGTGGAGCAGACACCGGGTCTAGCACGCTCCGCATGACCTCGAAGGCGCCCCGATCAGGTGGGGCCGAAGATCCCTGCTCTGAAGAGACGAGGACTCCTCCCGGCACCGAAAGGGATGGCTCCGAGGCCGATGTCGGGTCCGAGCTCACCAGCGCCGAAGCTCCAAGAGGGAGAACGGGCTCGGACAAGGGTCCGATGCCACTCGCCCCCTCGGAGCCAACGAGGGAAGCCCGGCACCCAGATCCCTCCAAGGAGGAGATCGGAGCCGACAACGGAGCCGAAAGTGGAAGTATCGGCTCTGACGCACCGACAAATCACGGCTCCCAGAAGCTCCGGCTCCGAACTCATGGGAATCGGAGGAGGAACTGAGGAAGGGATGGGTATAGCCACTGACCGTTGGGTAGGGCTATGCAGTATTTGGGCCAGTGCCTGGGACTTGAGAAGTCTGCTCACCACCCTCTCTAAGTCGTGGTTGGACAGTCTGGAGGACCGAGAGGAGTGGGACCTATGGCTCCTCTCTGATAAGAGTGGAGATCCCGGGGCCGAGTGGATAGAGCCAATGGATGGGGATCTCGACCTCTTTCTAGTAGATGGCTCCGACAAAACTATCAGAGCCGTCTGAGTCTCGGACCTCTCAGCTCCAGCCGGAGCTGAGGTAACAGTTTTAGTCTTCGAAACATCGGCTCCAGACAGAGTAGATGTCGAAGCTGCCTTACAGCCACCAGCGGACGGCTCCGAAGCTGGAGCCGATGCCTTGGAAGGCTTGGAAGGTTTTCCTGACGCGGTCTGGGTCAGGGAGCCTTCAGGCTTTAATAAGCCTCGAAGTATAAGTTTATTTTTGCGTTCCTGCAGGACTCTTGGACTGAAAGCATGGCAGACAGAACAAGAGTCCTGCAGGTGGAAAGGTCCCAGGCAATATACACAAGAAGTGTGACCGTCTGTCAGAGACATTTTCTGACAGCACGAGTCACACTTCTTGAAGCCTGAGACCTTGGAGTCTTTAGACATCCTAAAGAGCTGTAACCTGTACAATTCAATTGAAAAACAAACAAATCTATTAGGGGAAAATATATAAAAAATAAAAAAATGTCCACTACACTGGTTGCATAAGTGCATATCCTTAAACTAATACTTTGTTGTGTGTGCACACCCTTAAACTAATACTTTGTTGAAGCACCTTTTGATTTAATTACAGCAGTCTTCTTGGGTACACACCTGCCATTAATTAGAGACTCTGATTAACCCCCAAATAAAGTTCAGCTGTCCTAATAGGATTTTCCTGACATTTACTCAGTTGCCTGTTACAGAAAAAAAAATGGTTCACAGAGAGCTTACAAAGCAAAGGGATCTCATTGTTGAAAGGTATCGGTCAAGAGAAGGTTACAAAAAAATTTCCACAGCATTGGCTATACCATGGAACACAGTGAAGACCGTCATCAAAAAGTGGAGAAAATATGGGACAACAGTGACATTGAAAAGAAGTAGACGTCCCTCCAAAACTGACGAAAAGACGAGACAAAAACTGGTCAGGGAGGCTGCCAAGAGACCTACACAACACTGAAGGAGCTGCAGGAACTTCTGGCAAGTACTGGTTGTGTCCTACATGTGACAACAACCTCCCGTATTCTCCATATGTCTGGACTATGGGGTATGGTTGCAAGATGAAAGCCTTTTCTTACACAGAAAAACATCCAGGCCAGGCTAAAATTTCCAAAACAATACATCAAGTCTCCCAAAAGCAAGTGGGAAAATGTGTTACGGTCTGATGAGACCAAGGTTGAAATTTCTGGCCACAATTCCAAAAGGTAGGTTTGGCACAAAAATAACACTTTGCATAACCAAAAGAACATCATGCCCACGGTGAAGCATGGTGGTGGCAGTATCATGGTTTGGGGTTACTTTTCTTGGAACTGGGGCTTTAGTCAAGGTGGAGGGAATTATGAACAGTTCCAAATACCAGTCATTTTGGCCCAAAACCTTCAGGCGTCTGCTAGAAAGCTGAAAATGAAGAGGAATTTCACCTTTCAACACGACAATGATCCAAAGCATACATCCAAATAAAAAAAAAAGAATGGCTTCACCACAAGAAAATTAAAGTTTTGGAATAGCCCAGCTAGAGCCCAGGCCTAAATCCAACAAAAAATCTGTGAGGTACCCTGAAGAGGGCTGTGCACAAGAGACGCCCTCGCAATCTGACAGATTTGTAGCGCTTTTGAAAGGAAGACTGGGCAAATTTGCCAAGTCAAGATCTGCCATGCTGATAAGACTCCTACCCAAGAAGACTGAATGCTGCAATTAAATCAAAAGGTGCTTCAACAAAGTATTAGCTTAAGGGTGTGCACACTTATGCAACCAGCATACTGTACGTTTTTTATTTTTTATATTTTTTCCCCTAACAGAGTTTTGTTTTTCAATTGAATTGTACAGGTTATAGGTCACATTAAAGGTGGGAAATCATTTCAAATCACAAACACCTGACATTTTAACAGCGGTGTGTACACTTTTTATATCCACTGTACAAGGCAATCTCTGACAGTGCGTTACTGGAAATGCTTCATATCCAAAAGTCAAATGGTACACTGGTTACTCGCTCTAAAGACCTTAACCTGATATGTGACATTAATAAAACCTGCTGGAGGGACAAATGTCTCTCCCAGAGGTTACCACACCTTTGGGGTAGACTTCCACTTCATGTCAAACAGAGCACCTCATTGGCCTTCTTCAAATGCAATCTGGACGATTGGATGGGTGACCATATATTCACTCTGGGGGTTCCACCTGTGTCCCTCTTGGACAGGAGCAATAGGTGCTGATCGTGAAATAAGGGTAGGAACTTGGCTAGGCTTATAAGGGCCCTAGGGCCATTAGCCTAGTAACTTCCTATGAAGACATGAATGCCATATTAAAAGCCTCAACTCCCAATATTTTTAGGAAAATACGGGAAAAAATCAAATGTAGGTGGCAACATTCCGAAACATACAGATGATGGATTTCTAGCTGCTAGAAAAAAACTTTTAAAAGCCACTACTAACTACACCCTAACTGGGCAAGAATAAAAGCTGTTGTGTTAAGGAAGAATAAATCTATTGAGACAAATCTGCAACACCGGTGTCAGTGGTGCAATGGATAACACGTCTGACTATGGATCAGAAGAGACAGTAGGTTCGACTCCTGCCTGGCTTGGTTGACACATTTATGTGGTGGGAGGTCGGCATAATGGTTAAGGTGTTTACCTTACAGACACAAGGTGCAGGGTTTGATTCTCACATTGGGTAATCAGCTAGGCTTAAAATTGTCCACAAAGATAGTTTACCTAGTACTAATCTATGAACCTATGAACACATGGTAAATGCATTTGAAGCCTTCTCTGGACATTTTGATCCGATGGAAAGTGCAAAAGCCAGCAGGATGCCAGCATCTTTCATAGAGAGCATGTTATCACCAATACAAAAACAGATTAAAAAGGTTTGTTTGAATTGGCCAAGTTTAGGTATCCATGAAATCTTAAACCAGGCACAATATGTAGTATATAATATACTTAGGGAAGAAAAGAAGCAAAATAAAGTTAGTAGACTTTCAGCTAAAGTAGGGTGAGGATGAGGGGGGAGGTAGAGTCCAATTGTTTCAGCAACCCCCAGGAAAGTACCATCAAAATTAGTATCCCCTTAATTCATCACAGGTATCACAAGGTGCACCACATGTAAGTACTTGCTTTGTGTTCAAACTGGGCATTGGTGAAATTAATCTCCATTGGCTGTACAGCAAGCAATTTCTTCAAACACTCAAATACCACAGCAATCTAAAAGATACCCTCCTGTATGAAGCACTGCTTGGCAGCTACCAGTGTGGCAGCAAACCCATTAGGACAGCCATGAGTAGAAATACAGTAATTTCCACTGGTGCCGATTGATCAAGATGGTCCCTTCGTCACTGTTACACTGAAAAATACATCTGTCCCCATTTCTTGTAGATACAGGGAATACTATGGTGGATGCTTAACACCGTCCACATTCTAAACAAAATTTCAGGGTGCAAGTGCTTCTGGAATTCCTTTATACTGTCCAGAAATTAAATCTATTCCCATTCAAATTGTCCCGCTAGAAGAACAACATGCTTTTACTGTAGGAAATTCAGATTTACTATGTAAACTCGGATCCCATTCTAATTGCCGAAATTAGATTACTCCAAAACTCACTTTGCCGAGACCAGTTCTCCGAAGTTACAGTAGTCCGAAACGGCAAATACTGACAGGTCAATCACTACCACCTACAACACACACACTAAAACAAATCCCCAAATTATTGTCTAATTTTTGCAGCAGTGTAAGCTCCCCTGCGCCCCCCACATCCCCTGCAAACTACATATACCAACTCCAAGATCACATTACAGTGACAACAAGGCTATATTTGTCCATCCATACTGTAGTGTGCTCTCAGTTTACAAAATAGGAGTGCTGTACACTTTTTGCTTTCCACAATATACATAGCTGTACACCTACCTGCATAAATGGTATGGTGCACTAGACAGCATGGAAGCAGACATTTTGCAGAAATGAAATTTGGCAAAGTGCCGTTTCAGACTACTGTAACTTCGGAGATCTGGTCTTGGCAAAGTGAATTTCAGAATAATGTAATTTCGGCAATCAGAATGGGAGCCGTAAACTCAGATGTACAGTTTATTGCATACATGTTGGGTGTATTTTAGATATTTCCAAGGACTCTAAGATTTTATTTTAATACTAGCTATTCAAATGGAACTGTCCTTTTAGCTTACATAACAGCAAAAAAAAAAAAAAAAAGTTAATATGGAGGAAGTTCTGGACTACCCATGACAAAGAGGTAGGCCTCATATAGGAAGCAGAACCTGCCTACATTACATTAAGCCCTTGTAAGCGTCTGCCTATGGTAGTTAAGTACCCACTGCCATCAGAAGCAGAAAAAGGAAGCAAGCCTGTTACATCTGTTTTATTACAGCAAGGTATCACTGTCCCAATTCACAGTCCCTGTAATACTCTTAATTTTACCAAGTGAAGAAACCGGAAAAAAGTGCATATAGGTTTGTACAAGATTTACATGGAGTGAATGCTGTAGTAGTGCTAACAGTTTCAGTTGTTCCTAACCTTGCAACAATACAGAGCTCTAAATCTTCAGATGCCACCACCTTCTCAGCAACAGACATTTAATTTGCTTTCCATCTACTGAGTGATAGATATTTTATCTGCTTTCTTTTCTACTCCTATATATCCAGACAGCCAATACCTGCATTTACATGGAGTAGAGTACTGTAAGGGTATGTAAAATCTCCCACCCATTTCTCTAGAGAAGTGAAGAAAAGGCGAGTGTATTCACTGTTGCACTCATTACATTTGGATAATCTCCTTGCTGGTTGCCCTCAGTCGGCCTGATTAACAAAATCTTGGGTCCTGTGTCGGTTGCTGTCCTTTCTTCCATGATCTCAGGTCGTCAGGGGTATAAAACATGCAGCTGACGCCAGTTTTTCTTGCCCCAGATGTCAGGTGCCCCCCTAATGGGGAGCAAATAAACATAAAAACACGAAGGTATACCTCCAACAAAAAACAAATACACCAAAAAGGTTTTAAGCATAGTAAAGGAAAGTAGAGATATAGCCAGAAGAAGTTAGGGAGCTGGAGGGAGGGTAACCAGGACTGTAACAGTGAATACACTCGAACATTTACATTTATGGTAAGTGTACACAACTGTACTATGTTCTTCCATGTTTCACTGCTGCAGTCATTACATTTGGGTAGATTCCCAAAGCTATGGTTGGGAGAAGGAGTTTATATAGCATTAGGGCCAGCTATAAGGCCCTGCAAGACAGCAGTGGTAAAGCCAGCTCTGGATTTAGAGAAAATTGGCAAATGATAATGCTTGGTGAATGTATATACAAAACTCCAGGTAGCAGCTTCTAGGATGTCCCTGGTAGGAACACCTCTGAGAAAGGCTGCAGAAGTAGATGCAGCCCTGGTGGAGTGAGATCTGATCCCCTGGAGGATAGGTTTTCCATGGTGCTTATAGCAGAAATTAATGCAATGGCTTATCCATTTAGAAATGGTTTGTTTTGAAAAAGCCTTCCCCTCTGCCCCTGCAGCAAATGCTATAAGCAGTTGTTCAGATTTTCTTTGAGGTTTAGTCCTGTCCAAGTAGAATCTAAGTTGTCTGTGCACATCCAAGGAATGTAGAATCTGTTACCCTTTGTTCTGCGGATTGGGAAAGAAAGTTGGCAAATGAATGGGCTGATTAAGAGCCACACTGGTTACCACCTTGGGCATGAAGGATGGATTGGTCCTGAGTGACACCCTGTCCGCATGAAGGATGATGAAAGGCTCCACTGCCATAAGGGCCTGTAATTCAGATATCCTTCTAGCTGAAGTGATTGCTAAAAGGAAAGCTGTTTTCCAAGAAAGACATTTTAAGTCTGCAGTAGCAGCTGGCTCGAAAGGAGGTAGAGTGAGTTTCTCCAATACAAAGTTAAGGTCCCAGGCAGGGGTTGGAGCTCTCCTGGGTGGTCTCAAATTTTTGGCCCCTCTGAGGTACTGCTTGAGCAGAGGATGAGGGAAAAGGGGAGGTACTGGGTTATAATGAGCTGAAATGTCTGAGGCGTGGATTTTAATGGAGGAAAAAGACAGGCCCTTGTGAAGCATCTCAGTTAAATATTGCAAAATCTGAGGTAAATTGGGTGCTGCTGTGCTCATCCCTTGAGATTGCTTCCAGGCACAGAATATTTTCCATTTTTCAGCATAAGATTTTCTAGTACTAGGCCTCCTTGCCTTTAAGATGACATCCATCACAGGTTTGCTGAGGGATGATAAGGGAGAGTTTAAGTAATTAGCCAGGCTGCAAGGTTCAATGTTGGAAGCTGAGGGTGCAGAATCTGGTTCTCCTGTTGAGACAGCAGGGAAGGGGTCAGAGGCAGGTGACATAGAGATAACTGCAACACAATGCGCAGGAGGGGGTACCAGTGTTGGCGCGGCCAGTCTGGAGCAATCAAAATCATCCTTGGTTTGTCCTGTTTGACTTTTAGTAGAACTTTGGAGAGCAGAGGCAGCAGGGGGAAGGCGTAGACTGATAGGTTTTTCCAGCTGAAGGACAGAGCATCCACTTTCCAGGCTTGTTTGTGGGGAGTCCTTGTGCAAAACTTGTCCAATTGGTAGTTCTGGGGGGAGGCAAATAGGTCTATGTCTGGGCTTCCCCATTCGCTTGTCAACATGTTGAAAATCCTTGATTCCAGTTTCCACTCGTGTGGGTCCATGAGGTTTCTGCTTAGTCCGTCTGCCAGTGTATTTAATTTCCCTGGCAGGAATTGAGCTTGTAGGTGCACTTGGTAGCTCAAGGCTGTGTTCCACAATGCCATGGCTAGTCTGCAGAGGGGGTAGGAATGTGTACCCCCCTGCTTGTTTATGTACCACATAACCGTGGTGTTGTCCATCTTTACCCATTAGTTGTCCTGGAAGAATGTAGTCCTTGAAGGCTGTCAGAGCATTCTGTACAGCTAACATTTCTTTTTGATTGATATGTAGGTGCATTTGACTTGGGTTCCATTTACCCTGAATGCACTTCCCTGCCAGGTGAGCCCCCCCAAGCATAGTCTGATGTATCTGTTGTTAGGGTTTGGGCGGCAGGGGAAAGTGTGAATGGTAGTCCCTTGTTTTGGTGGCAGGCCTCTGCCCATTAAAGGAACTCTAGGCATAGGCAAGGTATGATAGGAATCATTGTTTCTAGGCTGGGAGTATGTTGACTCCATAGGCTTTTTAGATACCACTGTAGTTTCCTCATATGCAGTCTTGCATATGGAATTAGAAGAATGCAGGAGGCCATGAACCCCAAGGCTTGCAGTATTTGTCTTGCATATACAGCAGGGTTTTTGTGGCCACTTGTTTGAAATAGGTTATCAAATGAATTTGCTTTTCTGGCGTGAGGTAAGCCATCTGGGAAGCTGTATTCAAGCTTGCTCCCAGGAATGTATTTTGTTGACAGGGTACCAGTTGTGATTTCTTTTCGTTTATGGTGTACCCCAGACAAGTTAGAACCTTTTTTACAAACGCCAGATGATTCAAAAGTATGCCCTGGCTTTCTGCCTGAATTAGACAAAATCATCCAGGTATGTGTATATTTGAATACTTCTTTGCCTGCAAAATGCAATAACTGGAGCCAGGCACTTTGTGAATATCCTGGGCACGGTAGACAAGCCAAAGGGCAGTGCAGAGAACTGATAGTGTGTGTAGCCTGCTTTGAAGCATAGGTATCTTCTGCAAGATTCCTTGATTGGGATGTGCAGGTATGCTTCTTTTAAACCTAGTGTTGCCAACCAGGCGTCTTTGCCTAGCATAGGAAGTAATTGGTGAAGAGTCAGCATTTTGAATTTTGGAATCTCCAGAAAGGTGTTTAGAGTAGACAGGTCCAGGATTGGACGCTATGATTTGTCTTTTCTGGGTACCAGGAAAAGTCTGGAGTAGAAACCTTGTCCCTTTTACTCTTCTGGTACCAGTTGAATAACCCCCATGCTTAAGAGAGAAAGTACTTGTTTTTGAGCCTCTGCCCACTGATTTGGGGGCAGGTCTGGCCACCCATTTGATGCTGGCAACGCGTGGAAATGAAATCTGTATCCCTGGGACACTTTATTTAAAACCCATTTGTCCTGGGTTATGAGTTCCCAGTTCTTTGCATGAAGAGCAATCTTTCCCCCCAAAGGGGCAGTCAGAAGATAAGTGCTTGGAAATTTTAAAAGGAAGTCATAGAGACTGTTTACAATAGGGGGGGTGTCTTGTTATTCCCAGATTTGGAAGTGGAGGCCCCCCCCGCTTAGTTCTGAGAGTCCCCTGGGACTGAAACCTGGGGTTTTTGCTGTGTCTGGGTTTGGCTTGAGAAGTCCTGGAAGGGACTGGAAAGGACCAATTCTTAGTAGGCCAGTGCCTACTAAATCTAGGAGGCTGCACTTGTAAAAAATCTTTAAGTTTGCATAGATTTTGCTTTATCTTCCATCTTTTTAAGAACTTCTTCAGCGTTGTTGCCAAACAGGCGGTCCTGATTTAAAGGAACATCCAACAATTTAGCTTTAACATGATCATGCAAAGATTGCTTCTTAAGCCAAGCATGCCTTCCAAGCACAGACCCAGTAACAGCAGCCCTGCAAGAGGCCTCTAAAGAATCAAAACCACATTGCAAAGTATGTTTTCCAACTTGTTTAGCAGAATGCATTAAGTCCTGTAAATCTTTATTTTCCACACAATCAGGAATCAACATAATTTTCTGTTTGAGCAGTACAATGACATGTTGCTGATATTTTAACATATGAAATTGGCAGTTTAAAGCTCTGATTGCCAAGGTTGCTGACCTTTTTACCCCATCTATCCAGCACCCTGGAGTCTCTAACAGAAGGGGTAGGATTTTTAGCAGTAGAAGCCTTAATGCCCTTGGGGCAATGAGAAATAGTTTCTGGACCTGCAATAGGATTTTTGAAAAGGAACTTGTGGGACTCAGGAACCCTGTAGTATCTGTCAGGTTTACTAGGAGCAGGAGGAAGGGAATCAGGGGCCAAATTGGATTCCGAGAAAACATCATCGACCATGTCTAGTACAGGAGGAATAGCCAAAGGCCTATGCTGAGGTAGAAGAAGGAAATCCCTAAGCCTCTTTTTTGAATCAGAAAATTCCTGGCTTTCCCAGTGAATATGCTCCCTTAAAGTATGCGAGGTTTCCCCAAAAGAAAAATCCTCAGGAGGGGAAGCAGAGGGAATAGAATCCTCTGCATCAGAATCCTCATAAGTTGGTAAGGACAAATCCAGGTCAGAAGAAACAGAATCCTGATTAGAAGATTCATAATCAGGCTCAGCCATAGGCCTCGGGGGGGGGGGGGTTGACTACCCCTGATTAGAGTTATTAGATCTTCAGCCATTTTTATCATTTGCTTTTTAGGCATAGGGGCCTGAGCATGTGGCCTGGGTGTCGGTTTTTTACACATGGATCGAGATTTAGGTCTTAGTAATGATGGAGACGTCGATTTAATATGCAAGTCCGTAGGCCTGAATACACCCTCAGAAGCCGGTGCCTGCATAGCAGCTCCGGACCCATCCAAGGTAGAGACATTTGCGGGTTCCATAGTTGAAGTATCTCGCGGCATACCAGACTCCGAATGGGTCTCAGTAGAGGCCTACGAATCAGAAGTAGCTGGTATCAGGGGCTGCGAAAGCGCCTCACTGAGTACCAGCGAACTGGCGACTGGCTTAGGAGAAGCGTCGTCGGCAGTTTTGGACCTCGGTGGCCTGTCTCTGTCTTTATCTTTGTGCTTTTTCAGAATCTCAGTACTCGGACGGCTAACAGACGACATTTCTGGATAATTAAACAGAGAACCGAAATATTTAGAGGCAAAAACATACCGACGACGGATAGTGCGCTGATTAAATAAAGCACAAAACTGACAGCAAGGTATGTCGTGGTCAGGGCCTAGGCAAGGAATACAGTACGAATGAAAATCTTTATGAGGTACTTGCTTTCCACAAGTAATGCAATTATTAACTTTTACTGACATCGGAAAGGAGCAAGAAAAAGTTTCCCCAACGGGGTACTTAGCTTTAAATTGAAGACTTCAGTTCTGAAACTCGAAAATGAAAATTTCAGGAGTCGGCCGACCGGCACTTGCGAACTGCTTCTGCTTCGGGCACCACACAGCAAGAAAGACTGATGTAATGGCTTCAGCTGCATGTTTTATACCCCTGATGACCTGATGTCATGGAAGAAGGGACAGCAACCGATGGAGGACCGAATACTTTGTTAATCAGGCCGACTGAGGGCAACCTGCAAGCAGATTACCCAAATGTAATGAGTGCAACAATGAAACATGAAGAACATCGATTAGATAACAAATTTCCGTGTGTGTCTACTTTAGTTCAATTTGTAAATGATTTGTGCTTTAGCCTCAAGAACTTTATATAATTGTAAATAATACTTTTTTTTTCTTTTGATTCAGCAGACTTGGGATTTAAGTTTAACAAAAACAAACTGCATTATGAAAAATCACAGCTTCAATACTTGGGACACCTCATCTTAGAGGGTGCTAAGCGGATTCTGCCTTCACAAATTGCTGCGATCCAAACTGCTCCACACCCTATTCTGCTGTGAGCTTTTCTTGGTTTACAAGGTTACTGTTGACAATGAATTTCTAATTATGTAGAAATGGTAAGACCTTTGTTAGAACTGTTGAAGAAAAATACCCCTGAACCTTTAATCTGGCAGGATTATCATGAAAAAGCTTCTGTACAATTAAAAAACTGTTCTTAAATCCTCCTGCACTTGGGTTACCAGATTATTCTCAAAGATAATTTTTTCTGTTTGGTAGTGAAGGAAATAAAAGTATTATTTTATTTACTTGTTTTACATTTGTTGACTGGACACACGCCCATTTTCAGCAGAGGCCTGGGGAGAAAAGCTCCAAGCATACAAACAGATAAATCATTAAAAGACAGGCTTAAACTACAGTTTCTGTTCAGTAATATCCTCATACATGCTACAATCTCACATTTTCAGTATCAGTTATGAAATGAAGAATTACACAGAGTACAATTTGGCATAAGATAGCAGAGGAGGAGTTGGTCAGGATTAGAACAAGGACAAAGCCAGTGAGTTTTAAAATACTGTATGAGGCTTTTCTTGAAGAAAGTTAGCGAGGGTTCTAGAGTAAGTAGCATTAGGATTATTACCACAACACAGAAATAATGGTTTTAGAACTGCTGCTTATTTCAGTCCAAATCTTGATCCCGTAGCTGCAGCCCTCCTCCACTGCCTTAGGACGGTGGTCGCTATGCTGCGCATTGGGGACATGATGGCTGCACTTTGTCTTACAGACTGTTCAATGTCCACCTCCTAACCCTGTTTTTTTTTATTCCTACAGCCGACAAAGGAGACCTCTATGATTGTGTAGTTATTACAAACACTGTGCTTCCTCCTAGATTAGACATGAAAGATGTTCCTTTTCAGAACTCCGATATCATTGTTTATGTGGATGGCTCCTGTGTTCAAAGAGATGATGGTGATCTCACATCAGCCTTTTCAGTTTACACACAAGACAACATTTTATTAACTGGACATATACATGGAAACTTATCTGTTCAAGTAGCTGAACTACTAGCAATAACTGAAGCATAAACAATTAGCAAAGGCAGGGACCATGTTTACCGATTCTCACTATGCTTATGGTGCTGCCCACAATTTTGGTACACTTTGGAAAGAAAGGGGAGGTTACTTACATCAGCAGGAGCAGTTGTTAAAAATGCTGATTACGTTAATGAATTCTTAGATGCTTTACTGTTACCAAGACACAGCTCTAGTGAAATGTGCTGCACACAAAACTGAGTAATCTTTTGTAACCAAAGGTTAACAATTTTGTAGACATGGCAGCAAGACAGGCTGCATAGTCTTACTCTGTTCAGGCTATATTTTTGCAGTAATTATATGAAAATGGCTTTCCCTTACAGGAGTTAACTGTCTTTTCAAGACCAGACAAAGGATTCTGAAAGGAGCTGGTGGATAAGCGGCGACTGCAGTAGTGGCCCCAAAGGCCTTTTATGTCAACATCCAGCGGACAAATAGCCCTACTAAATTTTCTAAAATCAGTTGGGAAAATCCTATCACTTGCCTTTTTATCTGGTCAAAAATGCATTAATAAAACAACATTTCCACTGACTGGCATGCCCCTCATCTCTCAGAAATTGCTCAATATTTTGTAAATACTTGTGTAATTTGCTTAGACCATCATGTGTCTAAATCGCCAACAGCACCTGTTCAATCACTAAAAAAGTCTTGAAGACCTTTCTATTCCCTTTGGTAAGGTTTACTGAGCTCCCACAAGTGCAGAAATTTAGATATGGCCTTGAGGGGTCAATATTTTTTCTGGATGGGTAGAAGCATATCCATGTGTGAAAACATGATTCACACACAATAGCAAAGCAGCTACTCACTGAGCTGATCCCTAGATTTGGTGTTCCCGGTAATATCCAGTCTGACCAAGGATCCCATTTTACTAGACAAGCAATAGTGCGGCTTTGTGAAGTTTTACATGTTAAATTACAGTTCCACTGTCCCTATATACGCAGGCTTCTGGGATAGTAGAGAGCACTAATCAGACTTTTAAGCATGGACTAGCTAAAGTGTGTGAAGACACTGGTCTTAAAATGACCAAAGCACAGCCTAAAATTTTCTTTAGTATTAGAAGTGCAGTCAGTGCCCCAAAAAAATTGACCCCTCATGAAATACTTATAGACAGACCCATGAAAATGCTTGCCACCCCCCTACAAATTTAGAATTGCAAGACATTAACGAGATCATGCTTTCCCACTGTAAATCGCTGTGGTCTTTTGCAGAAATACCACAGTTCATTCTGCCTGCAGCCCAATGACCTACAGCGCAGGATCGCAATGATGTGCATCCCAGAGATCACTGTCTATGTCAAAATGCACTCCTGAAGAAATTGGCTTAGCCCCAAATGAAAAGGACACAGCTTTTCTCACAACTGCTACTATCAAATGTTGCGAGGGACTCCCCACCTGGATCCATGTGTCACATGTCAAAGAGGCCCTCCCTTGTGACGAGTATAACACCAATAACATCAAATCAAGTCAGCCAGCAGAATCAGACAAACCAGGGGCACTGCTGCATCTGAAAGTGAAAGACCATAATGTTTTGTCATTGGAACCACTTGTGAAATGTTTGCCATCTAAACAGATTACACATCTGCCATCCAGTTCGCATCCACAACCAAATGCAATTAAGTTATCCTTGCTACTTGATCTGGAAGTACCTCATCATCCCTATCTGATTCAACTTCCACTGATTTTTCAAGTCCAATAACATTTTGTCTTGCTTCCAAATTCCAACACTACTGATTAATCCTGCCATTCGTACACCACTTTATCCAATGTTCCCTTTCAAAATCGCTTGCAATTAAGGTCCTTGGTTGACAACTTTTAGTTGATCAATTTAATTTAAAACATGAACAGCCAACCTAAAATCCCGATTTTCCAATTCTTCACAACACTCTCCAGCCCCAGTATGATCGTTTTGCCAGAGGACAAATCACCACCACAATTACTCTTTTTCATCTTCGTGTTGTTTTGTCTGCTTTGCCACCTGGAACCGTAAGTGCATCATTCTCTGCGACCACTTGGCTCTAGAGAGCACCCCTGCATTACCAGGCTATAACACATACCACACTTCTTGGCCATCTAACCTGGACCAGAACACCAAAGGCGGAGGTGCGTCCATATTCATTAAGGATATCCACACCTCCAGGCTAGTTGCGCAGCATAATGCATCCGAGGTTATCCAAGTGCAACTAACTCTGGGAAAAACTGCAATCCAAACTGTAGCTTGCTACAGATCCTCCACCATGCCCCAGGATTCCCAATCCTCTTTTCTTGATATACTGGAAAATATTAGGGTTCAACCAAACACCCTAATAATGGGCAAATTCAACTACCCCACCATTAACTGGGAAAACTACTAATGTACCAACTCCTTTGCTCAATGCTTTCTGGAATTCATAAATTCCAATGCCTTGGATCAACTTATCCACACTCCTACCAGGGGCAATAATATCCTAGACCTAGTCATTACCAACATGAGTGACCGGTGTTCCACACCTGAAATCAACTCCTCGTTGGTCAGATCCGACCATAAGCTAAACACCCTAGATATTCGCATCACGCCCCCCACCCACCATTAAGGAAACCATGGTAAACAATTTCTCCTAAGTCAATTTCATGCTTCTTAAGACAGATGTGGCGAACTTCATGACACCCATGCAGATGGACAATACAGTTACGACTGCTTAATCCTACACAAATGCACTCTATAAGCACTAACACGAGTGCATGGATCGTGCTATCCCAAACAGAACCAAGATGCTATCCTACAAAAAAAGGAAGCCAATCTGGTGGTCCCCTGCCATAAACAAACTCTACAACAGAAGGAAGAAACTGTTGCAAAAGAGAGTAAAATCCCATGAGTGGAGGAGCTGCCTGGTCAGCCTCAGTAAGAAGCTGAGATCCCTTATAAGATCCTCCAAAGCTAGCTATGAAAACAAAATCGCCACCGATTCTAAGGGCAACCACAAAGCATTCTATAGCTATGTCAAGAATCTCAATGGTAACACACAGATCTGCTCTGAGTTACAGCACAACGGCACGAAAATTACAGAACCAACTGATACTGCCAACATCCTGGCAGATAGGTTCAGTGCTAACGTTACCCCCTTCTCACCCCCTAAAGGGCCTACGTTACCCCCTTCTCACCCCCTAAAGGGCCTATATCTATACAAGAAGAATGCAGAGTCCCTGTAATCACATCTATGCAGGTAAAAGTTGCACCCTCTAAAACCAAAAACACAGCATCCATGGGACCAGACAACATCCCAGGCTGAGTTTTACAAGAACTTCAGAATGAACTGGCTCCCCACCTAAGCACCATGTTCAATCATAGTCTCGCGTCAGACTTTGTGCCCACTGAAAGGCGCACAGCAACAGTTATCCCACTCCACAAAGGGGGAGCCACCACTGATCCTGGGAACTATCACCCTAGTAGCCTAACGAGCCTTGTCTGCAAGGCCATGGAACGAATCATCATGGAACTCATAAACAAAGACATTGGTAACCTCCAAACTCTAGACCCCACTCAGTTTGGGTTTGTGAAAGGCAGATCATGCCTTCTGAACCTGATCGACTTCTTTGAGGCAGTCACCAAAGCCGTAGACTAGGGTAAGGTGGTTCACACAACTTATCTTGACCTCGCCAAGGCTTTCGACACCATCCCCCATTTTGGAATTATAGCTAAACTCACTAAATTAGGTATAAATCCCTATGTCACAAGATGGGTTGCCAACTGGCTCACTGACAGAAACCACACGGTAAAAGTTGCAGACTCCAAATCTGACTTCAAACCAGTGGCAAGTGGAGTACCACAGGGTTCAGTCCTGGGACCTCTCCTGTTTGGTATCTACTTCTCTGAAGTACAGGCTAACACAGAAGGCCTCTGGCTAACGAAGTTCACAGATGACTGCAAACTAGGAGCCAAAGTCGAGTCCCCAAATGATGTGGACATCCTACAGAAGGGCCTTACTGTGACAGATGTCTGGTATCAGAGGCATGGCCTCAAGCTCAATGCCAAAAAGTGCACTGTCACCCCCTTTGGTAAAAACTCTGTACCCATGAACTACCACATAAACAGCAGTCTACTTAACGCCAAATGAGTGATAAGACCTTGGGATCCAGGTGGACAGTAGTCTCTCCTTTGATAATCACATCGCCCAGTAGTCAGGAAATCCTTCTATGTGACACACCTAATCACAAAAGGGTTCTCATCCAGGAAAAAAAAGAGGTCATTGCTCCCCTCTACTCGGCACTCATTAGACCCATTATAGAGCACAACGCCCCTTTTGGAATGTACCTCACAAGACATCTACAGCAGCTGGAAAAGCCACAGAAGTACCTCACAAAGAGGATTACTGGCCTCAAACAGATGCCCTACACTGACCGTCTCAAAAAACTCCAGCTTTACTCTGTAGCATATCGCCTACTCCAAGGAGATCTCTGCCTAACATATAAAGCTATGTTAAACCCAGAGCTGTTGGACATGCTACACCTTAAGAAATCCTAATCCCTCTGAGCTACATGCTCTAGGAACCTAAACCTTGTCACCACAATAAACAGGACATGCTGGAGGGATAGATTCCTGTCCCAGAGGCTTCCTATACTCTGGAGCAAGCTACTCATCTATGTCAAGCAAAGTTCCTCATTAGCATTCTTCAAGAAAAATCTTGATGAGTGGATGGGAAATAGGAAATACACCCCGGGGATCACTTCTATGGCTTTGCTCGACATGGACACAGGAAATTAACTTTCGTGGGGGGCGTAAGCAAGGGAACCTTGTTGGCTAAGCTTACTTAGGCCCTTGGGCCGATAGCCTAGCAACTACCTATGAACCTATAAGTATGTAGTCCTTTCTTAACAGGCATACATGTTTTGCTAAGAAGAGAGAGAGGCATTTGGTTAAAAGTGAACCATGAACACCTGAATTACATCTTAAATTTAATAATTCTTCTGGTGCCTTGCATACTAATGCACAGACCGCCCACATTAGCAACTGCTGGGTTTGTGCACATATTCCTACAGCACATGATGGGGGTATTCCATTGATTCCTATACCAGTGACTGATTATGAGCTTCATACAGCATTTCCCCTTATTTTTCTTGCAAAAAATTTCTACCTCCCCTTACCATAATGCAGCTTCAGCTAGCAATGACTGCTAAAGAGCATGTTTGCTATCGCAAAAATGTAACACTTTTTGTCAGAATCAGTGCTTCAATTTTGCGATAGCGTTGTCGCCTCACAGTAAGACGTTGTCCTGTTCGATTCTCAGCTAGAGTGTCTTCTGTATGGAGACATGTGTGAATGGACGTACCTTCGTTGAAGGTTGTGCATCAGAGCTGGCAACTTGGCACATACAAATCTACTGCCAATCATTAGCGGACCGGAGTTCCGCTGTGGCGACCCCTAACCGGGAAGAGCCAAAAGACAGATACAGTACTTCAATTTTACTTTGACTATTTATTTAAAACGGGGCTGAGGGGCACAGCATGGCAGCATTACATGAATATTACTACATATGAGGAAAGCAAGATTATCCCTGGTTACCTACAGACTGATATGGTTGTTATATTGGCAGTATTATTTCATTTCAACTGTTCTACAAAGCTGCTTTACTGAAATCTCATGCTCGTCTCAAGAGACAGACTAAAGACATTCCTACACCAGCTGATAAAACAGATGCTTCGTGGATATATTATAAAATACTGTACAACAAACTGCTTTTAAAAGGGCTAACTCACATGGATCTTGGTGATGGGGTCATTTCTGGAGCAGGCATTATATCTGCTTATGACACACTATCTGAGAACTATGGAAATTATCTAAGCTACTGGAAATATTAAGTAATTCCACTTCCCCAGAATTGACTGCATTATGCAATGTGGTGCTACAGAAATGCGTGGCACTTGACTTTACCCTCACGTCTAAAGGGGGTATGTATGCATTCAAACAGAGTGCTCTTTTATTCCCAATAATACTGGTGACATCCAAAGTCACCTAAAGGCAATTCAAAAATTTGCTGAATATTCACATGCCAAAGAAGCTGATGGTTCCCAATGGCCACAGTTAATCAACCTTTCCTCTAGATGGGGAGAAGGGATTTTAAAGTTATCCATGCTTATAGCCATAACAACAACAACAACAGGTCTTCTCTTTATGCTTAAAGCATGTATTTTAAAATGATTTGAATCCAGAAGAAATATCGATTTGCATATCCATAAGATTGATATTTTAGTGGTCAATGGAACAGTTTCATAGTACAGTAGAAGTGTTGCAAGAATTTAGTTAAATATAGGATAATCTATATAAAAGGATTGAGGGAATGTGAAAATATACACAGTATTTAATGTATTACTAATGATTTAAAATTATTCAGATTGTATTTTTGTTCCATCAAGACATAGGCTGTTTTCATTGCAAATAAGACTATATTTTTTAAACAACTGTGTAAAGATTGTGCATGTCAGGGACAGAAAGAAACAGCATGTGAAAAAAGCCTGCTAGCAAGTGAAAAACATTGCAAATAAGACTATATTTTTTAAACAACTGTGTAAAGATTGTGCATGTCAGGGACAGGAAGAAACAGCATGTGAAAAAAAGTCTGCTAGCAAGTGAAAAAGGCATCCATTCATCTGAAAACTTGTAATCAATGTCCAGTTGTAAAAAGGTATGGTAATTTGGGTGCTGCTTTTCAACATTAGATGAGGGAATATAAAGGACAAAAACAACAGAGACAGGGAAATGTTAGTGCATGCATTTCATTTCTAATTTGCTTTCATATCAGAATGAAACCTTGAGCGTCTTTCAGTATTGTACTTGCTGATTTGCCTTCCGTTAGCAAAGGGCTGAGAGGGTTAGAAAAGTATATTATACCATGATCCCCCCAAAACGTGCACGCTGATTGGCCAGCGTGCCCGTTGTAAATCGAGTTATACTAATGGAAAAAGGTCCGGTCGCCCGGACTTTTTTCCATTAGTATAACTCGATTAAACATTCGCTATGTTAAATGGGTTTAACATAGCGAGACAGCTTTAAAATAAGCAACGGAGATCTCCGTTGCTTATTTTAAAGCTGTTTCGCTATGTTAAACCCATTTAACATAGCGAGACAGGGTTTTAAAAGCAACGGAGAAAGCAAGATCTCCGTTGCTTTTAGTTCGCTATGTTAAATGAGTTTAGCAGTTTTAAAATAAGCAACGGAGATGTCCGTTTCTCGCTATGTTAAAC
>NC_056725.1:1398636571-1398639071 GCF_019279795.1 Protopterus annectens
ATTTAGGTTTTTATTTGGTTGTTATGGCAACCATAATCTCTATTCACTCTTTACTGATTATTTAGGTTTTTATTTGGTTGTTATGGCAACCATAATCTCCGCCTATGTCGCTGAAAAGTGGTCGCAACATTTGATGCGTCACAGAAACACGGAGTTTGTTTCAAATACAGTGAGATTTTAGTTTTTTAATGTGATAGGTTGATTTGTTTTTTAACTAATATTTAAACCAGCAGCATTTATTTGTTACTTGTCTGATGAAGCGGTGCATCACACCGTGAAAGCGCTTACCAATAAAAGTGTCTACTCTTTGTTTTTACGAACTCGTGATTTGTGCATTCTTGGGATTTGATGACTAGCACTTGTTTGGCTTATACAAGCTCTTGCAACTTGGCGTTCAGTATACTTTTGATCTCAGATAGAGCACAGTGCTGTTGCACTTCACCCTGGGACATTGTACCTCATTAAGCTCTTTGGTGTATACGGTCCCATTTACCGTTTGGTTTTAAGGATCCAACAGTTCTGCATACGGCTTGTCTACAGAACACATTTGAACAGTTCACTTTCCAGTTGAATAGCAGCCTTAACTGGATTTAAGTGACTGGGTGCTTCGTTGGGATTTGTTTTTTATTTCTGTTCCGGGTTATCGCTTGGGTGTTTCACTATATATATATATATATATATATATATATATATATATATGTGTGTGTGTGTGTGTGTTTATGTGTAGGTGACTCTCATCAGGCACACTGATGTCCCACTCACCAGGCTGAACAAGGAGAAGGTCACGGTGAGCTGCCTGTCGGGCGCTAAGATCCGCCACATAACACAAGCACTCAGGTCACTCCAAGGCAAGTACAAATATGACTCAGTCATTGTCCATGCTGGTGTGAATGACCCGAGACGTACCTCCCTGGACTACATGAAAAGAGACATAGAGGAGCTCTCTGAGCATGTAGCCCAGGCTGGTATGACCCTGGCCTTGAGTAGCATCTTACCCTCACCAAGAATGATGCCACAGTATGAAGACAAGTTTATCAATTTCAATAATTGGCTTAAGTATTGGTGTCATTCAAAGGGGATCCAATGCCTGTCAGCCTGGGATGACATGCTCGACAAGCCACGATGCTTCGCTAGGGACGGCTTGCACCTGTCACCCCTGGGCTTTCGGATATTGGCAAAGGCTCTTGCTACCCCCATAGTGCCTTTTTTAGGCAAGGCTCAAAAGACAAACCCACCTCCATAGGTATCACAAGGGATAAGAAACTAAGAGTAATGCTACTTAACGCCAGAAGTCTAAACCTCAAGATGCACGCACTCGAAACTCTCCTTAGCATGGAGAACATCGATATCTGTGCAGTAACAGAAACCTGGTTCAAGGCTCTCGAGAGCACCCCAGCACTACCAGGTTATACCTCATACCATGCTTTTCGGCGCCAAAACTTGGACCGAACCACAAAAGGAGGGGGAGTATCAATATTCATCAAAGATACCCACACCTCCAGGTTGGTGGCACAGCATGAAGCATCAAAGACTATCCATGTGCAACTAACAGTGGGTAAAAGTGCCTTCCAGTTTATAGCCTGCTACAGACCACCCTCCCAAACCCAGGAACCCCACTCGGCCTTCCTGAGAACACTGGAAAATATGAAGGTCTCTCCAAACACCATTATATTGGGTGACTTCAACTACCCAACCATAGACTGGGAGCATTACTCTAGCTCCAACACCCTAGCCCAAAGGTTAATAGAATTTATAAACTCAAATGCTATGGAATAACTTGTTACCACTCCCACAAGAGGGGAAAACATACTGGACCTGATCATCACCAACATGGGGACTCTATGCTCCAGACCAGAAGTGTATCCCTCACTGGTAAGATCAAACCATAAACTAATCTCACTGGATATTCACATCCCGACCCCACCCCATGCCCAGAAAACCACAGTGAAAAACTTCTCTAAAGCAAATTTCACACTCCTCAAACCCGGGCCTGTGGATAATACGGCCCAGACTGCAAAATCCTTTATAAACGTATTCTATGAACACCTTCAGGAATGCATGGATCATGCAATCCCAAATAAAACCAAGACCCAATCCTCCAAAGGCAGACGTCCTGTCTGGTGGACCCCAGCCATAAACAAACTATACAATAGAAGGAGGAAGCTACTACATGATAGAGCAAAATCCCAAAAAGGGAAGGCATCTCTGATCAGTATTAGCAAAAAACTACGGGTACTCATAAAATCGTCTAAGGCCAGCTTCGAGAGAAAAATTTCACAGGACACTAAGGATAATCACAAGGCTTTCTTTAGTTATGTTAGGAACCTGGGTGGGAATTCCCAGATATGCTCAGAATTAGTCCAAAATGAAAAAAAAATACACCAAACCCACAGACATTGCCAACATCCTAGCTGACAGGTTCAGCGCAAACTCCCCCCCCACCTCCCCACCAAAAGGGCTAATATCTATCCCAGCAGAGTGCTGCCCCCCTGACATCTCA
>NC_056725.1:1398644071-1398674071 GCF_019279795.1 Protopterus annectens
ACCAAGTACTTATAGATTGCTACATATATACCACTAAAGAAAACTGAACAGTTATGTCCACAGACACACTCAAGACAGCCTAGGAATGGGGGGGGGGGGGGGGGGGCAGACTGAGTCAAAGGCATAGGGATAGCAATTACATGTACAATAAAAAGGGCAGACTACACAAACAATGTAACGTAATGTGATGCTACTCTGCATAAAGCGGAATAGTTGAAACAAACAGTGGAATGCAAATCGATACACTGGCTGCAATCAAAAAAGGTACGTTGGTATGCAGCACAATATGCTGCTACTCAACTTACATTAGTATTTGCATCAAACTACACAAGTAAAGAGGAAGAAAACTCATAAAGCTGTGGCAAATAAAAAGTAGCAAATAATGCATATTTAAACAAGTTAAAAAGGTACAGAGGACAAACTGAAACACAAAGACTGAAGTAAACAAACTAGCACCGTAATGAGAAAGGACAATAGAAAGATGCACTAAGCAAAAGGAAAAGGAGTGCTGAGCATGTGAAAATGGCAAAGTGCAATTTTAATATCAGGGAAAGGAAGCCAACTGAAAACAAGGGTTTGGGTAAAACAGGATACCATAACATCTAACAAGAATGGAATAATCCATAGCAAAAGAGCCTCAACCTTGTAACAACTCAACTGCTTGTTATTACAATGCTTACTTAAATCACAGCTTTGTTTCACATTCAATTTTTATAATAGAAGGTTATGCTAGTACAGTATGGCACTGTAAATCCAACCCATTTATTCTCAGAGATCTTTTTAGTAGATTTTTCAAAACACAACAAAATAAGGAACTGGTCCACCTGATACCAAAAGTAAATTAAGTTGAAATTACAGTAGCAGCATCAAACCATTTCATATTTCTGAAGAGTCCCTATTGTATTTACAGAAAAATGCCAACAAAAGACACGGCTACAATATGGCATGTAAATATAAAAAACCTAACATTTCTGCACAAAAATGCAAAATACAGGTAACAAGATTGGGGAAAACTGGTGTTACAATAAAACGCTTTAGAACTCAAGCTACTCACGCAGAGTAATGATCATAACGTGCCTCTCTCTTAAAATAAACAGTTATTCTTTTAAAACACATTGCTAGCAGTACTACCTTCTCTTTATTAAAGAGTACGCAACAACGAACTGAGTGACATATTTTATGGTATGCAACAACTAATAGATAACTAGGTACCAGAAACCCTATTACGAACAACATTTACGAAGCATTGCATAGTCTTTATCATGCACTCCTCCTTTGACTTTAAACAAAACACAAGAAATAAAACACGCAAAAGTACAATAAGGCTAATATCATCCAAACATAATCACTGCAACCTAAAACATGCCACCAACCATGAAAATCACCAGCTCCAATCACAACTGTAAAAGTAATGGGATGGCCTTACACAAATAAGAAGACAGCCTTCAAGACTGCTGTCATAACATCTTAGTACCCCTTCCCTTCTGCTTATGGGGGGTGTACCTGAACTTCCATAATAAACAGCCAACTAAAAGACCAAAGCAAAAACACAGTCTGCATATAAACAAAACTGCATGCAAGAACTGCACCTACAGAGCATCAGATACCATACCACATATTAAAGATGGTATGTGCTTGCAGACATGCAACAGAATAACACAGAATCAAGCTGTATAAATAAAAGCATAATGATCATATCCCATTCTCACCTCTTCCACCTCAATTTCTGACTCGTGAATCTCTTCAAATGTCAGTGCTGGAGAGGTGTCACCCACTTCTGTCGGCGTTAAGGTGGACATCCTGCCCTTTGAAATCTAGGAGTACCAAAAACAAGATCCTAGCAGGTAGCAGCCGCCACCTTCCAGGGAGGCCAGAGATTCTTCGGCTCTCTCAACCGGCGGCGGCGAGCCCCCCAAAACCACAGTCATAGAAACGGCCCTTCCTAGTCGCTGACAGGTAGGCAGGAATCTTCCTAAGAAATCTTCAAATAAAAGTGAAAGAAGCGGCCGGGTATCGCTGATTTTACGCTCAGACAGCCTTAAAAGCATTTAGAGTATCCTTAGTGCAGCTTTCCGATGTTGACATATTGTAAGGAACAGCAGCCGCAGACGGCGCCGCACCATAACCCGGATGTAAAACTTAGATTGGTACTACTGCTCTCAGAAACTTTTTCCGTCTTTGGGAGCGGAAAAAAGCTTATCATTCTGCGCTTGCGCTGAGTAAATAAATTCGGAGAATTGTCTGAACCAGGCAGAGGTGTGAGGAAATGAGTTCCGTTCCGTACCTGTTGCAGAACATTTTTCATAAAATTGTGTTTTTTTTCTGACAAATTAGTAGCAATTTATTAAAGACTGAGATTAGAAAATAATGACATACCTTTGAGTTTCAGACTTCATACCCTTTAGAAAAATTCATGCTTTTTAAGTTTGTAAGGGCAATATTTAAAATTGTCCTTATTTTTAGGCATTTGTCCGACCTTTATTTATGTCTTTGTCCAGATTTCGTGCTAAGAGGTTGAGAGGTCTTTTGCAGATGTTTTTTTTTTCAGGACAACTATAGAAGTGTGGCACGTCTGGCTCTCATTTAGGGACAAATCCAGAATAATCAGGGACACTTTCAAAATATTAGTTTTGTTAAATTTAAAGATGGATAGAATAAGACAACTTTAGTTAATATGTATTTTGTGAAGTAAAAGATGTCAATAACGGTATTTATTTTCATTATTTCATCATCATCATCTTCTTTCGGCTGTTCCCGTTAGGGGTTGCCACAGCGGATCACCTGTTTCCATTTCTTCCTGTCCTCTGCATCTTGCTCTGTCACACCAACCACCTGCATGTCCTCTCTCACCACATCCATAAACCTTATCTTAGGCCTTCCTCTTTTCCTGTTACCTGGTAGCTTCATCCTTAGCATCTTTTTCCCAATATACTCAGCATCATACCTCTCAACCTGGAAACATCAGAAATCTGGACAAGGGCCATGAAAAATAGGTACAAATCTGTACGCTGATTAACATCTCATTTGCATACATAATTATGTAACCCCACCCACTCCAATGGAATTGTGGGATACCAAATTTCAAACACAAACTGAAGAACAGACAACCAAAATACGACACCAGACCAGAGTCCCCCTGCCTGCAGCCATTCCAATGTCTCATTATCTGGCTATTTCACCCCATTTATCATAAACACTAATGTGTGCAACTGCATACTACTTTACTTCTATAGTAAATATTTGGATTTTATTTTTACATTTTGAGGCACATCATCAATGCACAAACACTAACAGACATCTGATAAATAAAGCGATACTGTTTCACAATGAAAATAGACTTGGTATTAAAACTTCTCTGCTCTTGAAAATCGCATTCATTGAAACAGTATTGAAACCACTTGGAATTAAAACTTCTCTGCTCTTGAAAATCACATTCATTGAAACAGTATTGAAACCTGCACCACATCCAAAGAAAATACATCTGGCCAATAAGGGATAAAGATTACCTTTGGGCCATTTTCAAATCATTGGCCCCTTGCACACATATGTGTTCTCTCATTTGATACACCTTCCTGACTTTATTAAGTTATATTCCTTGTATAATACAGCACACTTGTTAGAGCACATTTTAAATGTATTGTTTGAGAGAACATTTTTTCCAGTAGGCCGTACTGTAGGCAACGAAACAAAATGCATGAACCAATAATGACAAAACTGCCCAATTCAGAACAAAAGTCTACTTCCACACACACACACTATAAATAGAATGACAGTAGAGAAAGCCATAGGCATCTTGCACAGCTTCTCACACTTTCAATTTCAGGTTTTTTTGCGGGGGGGGGGGGTCAAAAGTTCAAAAACCAGGACACATTTTAAAAACCAGGGACACATTTTAAACATTGCTTGTATAATTCTGGAAAGTTGCTAGAATAAAACGTGTTTACCCCCATGCTTGTTACTGGCAAGTCTTGACTTGTACCCAGAACACTATACACACACACTACAGTTAGTGCAACATACCACTATGCTAAATCAGCAGTTTAAACAGGAAGACTGAAACTTAATGGCTATCATTTATTGAGTTCAGTTCTCACTTCTCACCATAGCTCTCACACACACACACACACACTTTGTTCAAATGAATGTCAGCTCAGCTCCCTACAGCAAGTTAAGAATAATGGCAGCAGTCCTCGGCCCTCGCATTTAAAATAAACAAAACGAATGGCAGCAGCTGGTTCCTGTTCACACTTTACACACACACAAACAACCACACACACACTTTGTTCAAATGAATGTCAGCTCAGCTCCCTACAGCAAGTTAAAAATAATGGCAGCAGTCCTTGGCCCTCGCATTTAAAATAAACAAAACGAATGGCAGCAGCTGGTTCCTGTTCACACTTCACACACACACACACAAACAAACACACACACACTTTGTTCAAATGAACGTCAGCTCAGCAGCCTCAGCTCCCTACAGCAAGTTAAAAATAATGGCAGCAGTCCTTGGCCCTCGCATTTAAAATAAACAGAAAACGAATGGAAGCCGGTTCCTGTCCCTCCTTACCTGATACCACCAGTCCTGAATGGCAGAGCTTTCTTGGGCAGGCAACACATATTTTCTCAGCTAGTCCCAGGCTCCCAGAACGAACGGCAGGCTGCAGCTTTCTTTCTCGGCCTCGGCCCTCGGGCAATACAAGTGATAAAGTCCCAGTCCAAACGAATAGCAGGCAGGCGGCAGCTAAGTGTTTCTGTTTTAACTTTTAACAGGATTGGCGATTTGGCGGCAGGCAAGCTTTTCAAATGCAGCAACTGCTTGCAGCCAGCCGGAAATGATGACGCGAGCTCAAGGAGCTCAATTCCGACTGGCTGGTAGTGCTGACGGAGCTGACGTCATCGCGCACGTGATGACGTCAGCTCCGACAGCGCGAAAATTAAAAAAAATAAAAAAATAAGGCAAAGAAATCGGAAATGAAGGGGCGCCAATCGGGAATCGTGGCACCCCTTCATTTGGACCCCAAAACTCGGTAAAAACCGAGTAATTCGGGACGGTTGGGAGGTCTGCTCAGCATCCCTCCTCAGCACATGTCCAAACCAACGTAATCTTGCCTCTCTGACTTTGTCTCCAAACCTTCCAACCTGGGCTGACCCTCTAATATACTTATTCCTAATCCTGTCCACCCTTGTCACACCCAGTGCAAATCTTAACATCTTTAACTCTGCCACATCCAGCGCAAACTCCTGCCTTTTTGGGAATGCCACTGTCTCCAACCCATATAACATAGCTGGTCTCACTACCCTCTTGTAGACCTTCCCTTTCACTCTTACAGGTACTCGTCTGTCACAAATCACTCCTGACACTCTTCTCCACCCACTCCATCCTGCCTGTACTCTCTTCTTCACCTCTCTTCCACACTCACCGTTACTCTGAACTACTGACCCCAAGTATTTAAACTCATCCACCTTCGCCACCTCTACTCCTTGCATCCTCACTATTCCTCTATCCTCCCTCTCATTCGCACACATATATTCTGTCTTAGTCCTGCTGACCTTCATTCCTCTTCTCTCTAGAGCATATCTCCATCTCTCCAGGGTGTCCTCCACCTGTTCCCTACTCTCACTACAGATCACAATGTCATCTGCAAACATTATAGTCCATGGGGACTCCTGTCTGATCTCGTCTGTCAACCTGTCCATCACCATTGCAAATAAGAAAGGGCTCAGAGCTGATCCTTGATGTAACCCCACCTCCACCTTAAACACATCCGTCACTCCCACCGCAGACCTCACCGCTGTCACACTACCCTCGTACGTATCCTGTACCACTCTTACATACTTCTCTGACACTCCTGACTTCCTCATACAATACCACAACTCCTCTCTAGGCACCCTGTCATATGCTTTCTCTAAGTCTACAAAAACACAATGCAACTCCTTCTGACATTCTCTGTACTTCTCCATCAACACTCTCAGAGCAAACATCGCATCTGTAGTGCTCTTTCTCGGCATGAAACCATACTGCTGTTCACTAATCATCACGTCCCTTCTTAACCTAGCTTCCACTACTCTTTCCCATAACTTCATGCTGTGACTGATCAATTTAATCTGTCTGTAGTTACTACAGCTCTGCACATCACCCTTATTCTTAAAAATCGGTACCAAAACACTTTTTCTCCATTCCTCAGGCATCCTCTCACTTTCTAAGATTTCATTAAACAATCTGGTTAAAAACTCCACTGCCATTTCACCTAAACACCTCCATGCTTCCACAGGTATGTCATCTGGGCCAACAGCCTTTCCATTCTTCATTCTCTTCATAGCTATCCTTACTTCCTCCTTGCTAATCCATTGTACTTCATGATTCACTATCCCTACATTATCCAACCTTCTCTCCCTCTCATTCTCTTCAATCATCAACCCCTCAAAGTACTCTTTCCATCTCCTCAACACACTCTCCTCGCTTGTGAGTATGTTTCCCTCATTATCCTTTATCACATTTATCTGCTGCACATCTTTCCTATTTATTAAGTGTAATTTGCTACCTTTTCTCCAAAAGTCATCTGTTTTAGGAGGGATTAAGAGGAGCTCAAATTCCCCAAACAAATTGCTGATGCCCCAGAAGAGGAACAAACATACTAGATCTGGTCCTCACTAACATGTCAAATAGATGCACTACCACAACTGTCAGATCCTCATTAGTTAAATCTGACCACAAATCAGTCACCTTCAAGCTGACACAAACACCAGAACTCACAAAGGACGAAATCAGACTAAAAAACGTCAACAAGGCAAACTATACCGTCCTAGGTGAAGATATAAATGCATTCTGAGCCCCACCCCAAGCTGGAAGTGGTAACTACACCAAAGCTTACACTAAAGCCCTGTACAATCACTTGCATAAGTGTATAGCTATACCAGAAAGGATCAAAGCCAGAGTCCCAAGTAAAAACAAGCTGCAGTAGTGGACATCCAGAATCAGCAAACTTTGCAGTAAATGCAAAAAGTTGCTGTCCAAGAAGACAAAGGTGAAACTCCAACAATGGAAAAAGCACCCTCCATAGCTTCAACAGTCAAATAAGACAATTTGTCAAATTATCTAAGGGCTTCTTTAAGAAAAACTTAGCACAGCCAAGGATGACCATAAGGCCTTTTACAGCTACGTACGTAGCCTAAATGGTAGGACCCAAGCACGTGCAGACCTAGTGACCAAAGGTACCACACGCACTAACCCCACAGAGATAGTAAACCTGCTAGCAGATAGGTTTGGTGAAAATGTCACTCTGTTATCCTCTCCAAACCTATCACAAACCTTCCCCCAAACTCCCCATCCCCACCCTCTATATCTGAAGAACAGGTAATCAAATCCTTATCCAAAGCAAAAAACACAGCCTCTATGGGACCAGATGGCATCCCAAGCTATCTTATAAACAGGCTAAAACATGAACTACGACCACCCTTAAGTACCATTTTCAATCATAGTCTAACCATAGGCGTTGTTCCTGTGGAATGGAGAACAGCAACAGTTATTCCCCTCCACAAAGATGGCCTAGCAACAGACCCGGGGAATTACAGACCCATAAGCCTGACCAGCC
This sequence comes from Protopterus annectens, assembly GCF_019279795.1. Taxonomy (NCBI): domain Eukaryota; kingdom Metazoa; phylum Chordata; order Ceratodontiformes; family Protopteridae; genus Protopterus; species Protopterus annectens. Next base: position 1,398,651,661 of record NC_056725.1, read on the forward strand.
TCATCTGTAATAAGGCCATGGAATGTATCATTATGGACCTCATGAATAAAGACATAGGTGATCTCCAAACCCTGGATCCTTCCCAATTGGAATTCGTCAAGGGCAGATCCTGCCTGTTAAATCTGGTGGATTTTTTTTGAAAATGTGACCAGGGCCATTGACAAGGGCAAATCTATGCACACAGCATACCTCAACTTGACAAAGGCTTTCAACACAATCCCTCACTCAGGCATTACTAATAAACTTAGCAAACTGAATGTAAACCCTTTCGTCGTAAGATGGGTTCCCAACTAGCTCACAAACAAGACACACACTATCAAAGTGGGTGATTCCACATCAACCAGCAGACCTGTTACCAGTAGTGAGCCACAGGGGTCAGTGCTGAGCCTCCTACTGTTAGGTATATACTTCTCAGAAGTTCAGATCAAAACTAAGGGGTTGTGCCTGACCAAGTTTGCAGACAACTACAAACTGGGTGCAATTATTGAATACCCAAGTGATGCCAGTATACTCCAGGAGGGTCTTACTCAGACCAACAATTGGTGTCTTAGTCATGGTCTTAAACTGAATGCAAAGAAATGAATCATCATTCCCTTTAACACAAACAATGTCCCTTCACACTATCCAATCAACAATAACCTAAGTACCCAAGAAGTGGTAAGGGACCTGGGATCACAAGTTAACTGCAACCTTAACTTCAACCACCATGTGTCTACTGTAGTAAGGAAGACTTTCTACATAGCACACTTGATTAGTAAAGGCATCACCTCAACAGCAAAAGAGGTCATAACCCCCCTACACTCGGCACTAATCCAGCTCATAATTGAGTATAACTCCCCATTCAAAATGTGCTGTACAAAGCACTTGCAGCAACTAGAGAGAATGCAGAGGTTTTACAACAAAGAAGATCAAGGGACTCCAGCACATGCCATACACAGACCGACTAAAGTCCCTGTCACTATACTCTGTATCACATAGACTTCTTAGGGGAGATTTATGCCTGGCTTATAGAGCAATCTTAGACCCAAATCTGATGAATTTGTATATCCATATATTAAACGGGACTAGGGCTACCTGTTCCAGGGACCTAAATATGGCCTGCAACTTAAATAGGACATGTTGGAGGGACAGAGTTATCTCCCAGCAACTGCTGTGTCTTTGAAATAGGCTCCGTATTCATTTGAAACAGAGCACCTCTATGACACTGTTCAAGAGGAACCTGGACGAGTGGATGAGGCATCATAAATTCTTACCAGGAATAGCACCCACAACCCTCCTGGACATGGGCAGCCATTACTAAATGCAATCTTGGGTATTAACTAAAATTTCTATGGTACTAGATTGGGATGAAACGGCTAGACCTGAAATGATCTCTGGGTTGATAGCCTAGTAATCTAATATGATCCTCTGACTTCTCAACCTCTTACTACATGAAATCTGGACAAAGCTTGAAATAATGGGGAGACAAAGGCCCAAAAATAGAGACATATTTTAAATATTGCTGTTCTAAACTTACAAAGTTGCTAGAATAGCAGGATTTGTGTTAGTATGCATTTTCTAAATTATACGAAGTCTGAAACTCAAGTGTATGTCATTATTTAATGACTTCAGTCCTCAGTGATTTGCCAGAAAAAAAAGAAGTTATGTACTCATCATAACATTCCATCTGTGTTGTCCATTTTTATTCTTCCTCAGCATGTGGTTTTGGATCCAGTCCTATGATCCAGCTCAGACACTTTTTTTGCAGCTTATGGCCAACTACAAATTCTCAAGCTCCTCCCTTACCCATAATGCTATGGTCCCCTTCCATACCTCAGATCTTGTTTGCTGCTTTTTATTTCTAAACAACCCTAAATAAATGAGAAACCACTATCTGGAGCTCATAAAGAGGAACATTGGCTCCTCTGGTTTCCTCTTGTTTTTCCAGAAGTCAAAAACCAGAAAAGGGGGATGGAGGGAGGGGAGTTGAGGAAGAATAAAAATGGACAACACATATGGAACATTATGGTGAGTATATAACTTCCTTATCTGATGTTTTCAATTTTCATTCATTTCTCAACATGTGGGACAGAGTCCCCAGCTACCTGAAACCCCAGTTGGACTCTAAGAAAGGATATTCCTGAGTACTGTTGAGGTGAAGGCTGCTCTTCCCCTACTGAACAGATCAGCTTTGTAATGAATAATAAAAATATGAGGATTAGCCCAAGTGGCTACAGCACAAATATCATCACTGAAAAGTCTGGATAGAAATGCAGAGGAGGTTGCCATGGATCTGGTTGAATGAGCTCTCAAAGGTTTTGATTAGGACAAACTCAATGTATTACTAATTACCTACTACAAATCCATAAACCTAAGAAGAAAATTGGCTGTAACCACTACAGCAACAATCCAGCCATATCTTGGAATAAACTTCCACTGGAAATTAGGACTCTCAGCAAAGTCAAAGAATTTAAATCATCCGCAAAAGAATACCTGAAAATTCAATGGTCCTGCCACTGTACTCACCCTGTATAATCTGTCTTCCTATCCTAGGACAGAGCTCTGCCTGGCTCAATCCAGTGTTTAATTTATATATATCTGTTACCGCTATAGCCACCTTACCTATATATTTCTCTCTTTACCAATCACCCAATCTAACCACATACTTACTCTCATATCACTTCTATTAACCTCACTTGCTGTATCTTCCTTAGCCAAGATATTTCTAAACTGTGCATCTTCTAAACAAAACTTATGCCAATCACAATCTAAACTATGTAATGTTGTTTCTTATGTATTTTTATTGACAATTTGAAATTTTATAAGGTTTTATATATTAGATATGTTTTATACTTTTATTACTCTTTTACCTTTATTATTAACTTGTGGAGCTTTTCTCCCCAGGCCTCCGCTGAAAAAGGGCTGTCATCTCAGATGTACTAACCTGGTCAACAAATGTAAAATAAATCAATAAATAAATAATAGACAAAAGAAATGTAACCAGTTAACCACTTGGCTAGTCTTATTTTGGTAACAGGTTTACCCAATCTCAAATCTGAAAAAGAGATAAATAACTGATCTGAGTTTCTGACTTTGTCAGTTCTATGCAGATAGAAACTTAATTGTCTATGAACAGCCAATAAATGCAAAATGTATTCCCATTTGTTGGAGAAATTGGAGAAGAAAACTGGGAAGTTGATGGATTGATTTATGCTGGATCCTGACACCACTTTAGGAAGAATGGTTGGGTTGGTTTGTTGAGATATTTTGTCTTTATGGAAAACCAAATAAAGAGGTTTAGAGGATAAGGCTTGCCGTTCTGAAACTTTTCTAGATGATGTAATAGCTACCAAAAATATTGTTTTCCAGGTTTAAAACTTTAGTTCACATTTAGCAGCTGGTTCAAATGGTGATTGCGTTAAGACTTGTAAGCTTAGGTTCAAATCCCACAATGGGGTAGGATCTTTAAAGGGAGGTTTCAGTAAAAAGGTTCCTTTAATAAAAGCCTTACATAGTCGCGATGTAGCTAAGGAAAGATTGTCAACTCCAATATGAAAATTTGAAATAGTAGCCAATTGTACTTCAACTGTTGAAGAACTAGCCCCTTTAGTAAAAATAGTAGCCAAAAATTTGAGAACCTTAGTGACTGGTACTGAAAAGGGGGCAGTGCCAATGCCAAATAACAAACATTTTCCATTTACTTTTGTAAAGCTTTCTAGTGAAAGGTTTGTGGGAAACAATAGTATAATTTGTACAGGGGAAGAGAGCCTGGGATGTCTAGCTATCAATGGAACTGGAGAAACCATGCAGTGAACTTTGGGCCAAAAAGCCTGGATGAATCATGTCTGTCGGATGAGACAGAAGGTCTGGAATTGGATTCCAGATACACAGGGGATGAATCAGGTGAGGTCAGAGGAAGTGGAACCAAATCTGACAAGGCTAATAAAGGAGCAATGAGGATTACTTTGTTCTTCAATCAAGATGCTTTATGAAGAAATTTCGGGAGTTGGGGGGGGGGGGGTAAGCATAAAGGATACCAGATGGCCAATCTTGGAGAAAAGCATCTCTCAATGACTGTAGGGGGATCAGAGCAAAAAACCTGCTGCATGTGTTGTTGAGGACGATGCAAATAGGTTGCAGCATGGATGGCCCCATTGATGGAAAATCTTCTCTGCATTTTCCTTGTTGAAAGACCACTCATGAGGCAATAGGATGGATCTGCTCAACTTGTCTGCTATCACAGTGGATTTCCCCGGAACGTACATTGCTATCAGAAATCAATTGGATGAAATCATCCATTACCACACTCTCACAGCTTCTTGACATAAGGGGTAAGATCTGGTTCCTCCCTTTTCGTTGATGCACCAGATTAGTCTGAATCACAATAGTCCATGAAGGGAGAAAGTCTTGAAAGGCCTGCAATACTAGGAGGACTGTTGTCATTTCTAGGACATTGATATGCATATTGGATTGTTCTAGGGACCAAGTTCTTTGGACTGTCTTTCCCAAGAAATTTCCCTCCCCTACCAAAATTGGGATGTATCAGTGGTCACTATGGCTTTGGGCTGAGGAAGTATGAATGAATGGCCCTGAAAAATCTGATTGAAGCAAATCCACCACCTGAAATATCTGTTGCATGCCTGAGTTATTTTGATCTGGGTGGACAAGGGCTGGTACAGGCTGGACCACTGAGTTGCCAGGGTACATTGAAGGATTCTCATATGGTGTCTCACCAATGGTACGAGAATTATGGCAGTGTACATCGAACCTAACATCTGTGGAATTGATCAGGCTGACAGTGATGAGTTTTGAATTATCTTCCTGACTTGAAATTTTATAGTTTGTACTTTTGGCAGGGGAAGGGAAGCTAACATTGATAACAGTGTCAAACAAGGCTCCTATGAATTCTAGGACTTGAGTTGGCTCTAGATGAGATTTGTTGATATTGATAGTAATGTCTAGTGAGAATAAAATTAGAGTGCATGATCTCTTGCTTTGATTAATAGATGCCTGGTCGGGGTGGTAATGAACCAGTCATCCAGGTAAGGAAGCACTTGGAATCCCTGCAGTCTCAAGTGAGCTACTACTACTGCCATGCATTTGGTGAACACCCTGGGGGCTGTGTTGAGACCAAAGGGGAGTACTCTGAATTGGTAATGACTGGCTCACAACCAGAAGCATACATATCTTTTGGATTACTTGTTCATTTTTATATGATAGAACACACCGTGAAGATCTACTGATCACACCCAGTCATCCTTGTGCAGAAAAGGCAAAATGAACTAAACAGTGACCATCCGGAACTTGGTATGTTGAACCAATTTTATTCAGATTGCTGAAATCCAAACTTGGTCTCCAGTACCTTGCTTCCTTAGGCACTAAAAAGAATCTCAAGTAAGTTCCAGATTCTTTCTAGTCTGGGGGGAATCTCGTGGATAGCTCTTTTTGCTACCAGCTTTTTTATTTCCAGAGCTGCTGCTTTCCTCTGACTGGGCAGAACATCAGGAATTTTGTTTACTGTAAGGAGGGAGGTTAAAGGGAATTATATAACCGCTGGAAATAATTCTCTGCACCTCTGTATCTTTTGTAATGTTTAGCCAGACTCCCTAGTGTAGGGATAGATGACCCCCAACTGCTTCCAGAGGTGGTCAATCAGGCCTTCTTTCAGGAACACTGGTAGGGCTTGTCAGAGAAAGAATCTCTGGAGCTCTGGTTCTGGAGGCCTCCTCTGCTGTGAGGGCTGCATCTTCCTTTAGAGTTCTCCCATCTGCCCCTAGGGGAACTATCTCCATGCAGATCATGGAAAGAACCCATGTGACTTTCTGAACCACATATTTTGACCAACTGGTTGATTCCTAAAGAAGATTCTTTGAGGGGTCAGAAATGTGCACCCACTGCAGACAGGGTCTTACCATCTTGGTCAAACCTAGAGACTGTGTCCTTCACTTTTGGGCCAAACAACAAATTTCCATCAAAAGAAGCATTGATGAAGGAGGACTTGAAGGGATCCACAAAATCACACAAGTGCATCCAGGCATTCCTCCTAATGTATATGCCTGAACTCGCAGCCCTTGAGATACCTTTAGCTGCATGCAAAATTAGCCTCACGGACAAGTTAGTAATAAACTGTAAGATAGTCAACTGTGATGAGAAAGCCACTGAAGCATAAACACACTTCCCAAACCTGTCCATCACCCTACACTCCTTTATAGGGGGCTGAACAGATGAACTCTGTTCCACAAATTCTTTCTTCATGGATGCTGGCATCTACTGGTACTCTCTTGCCCCAAAACTCTTTCCCCTTGGGTGGTGCCAGGATCCTGTCTGGTCTCTTGGGGATTGGCTCAATAAAATCAGAGTCTTTCCATGCCTACAGAGAGATCAACTCAATGAGCACATTGGTGGGTGGAGTCACCCAGGAAGTAGATGGGGCAGACCCAAAAGCATCCAGGAATACTGATTGATCTTGGGAAGGGTTATCGGTAGACCAACCACCTCTTTGCTTAAGGATCTCCAAAATGCCTCCAAAGGAGACATCATCAGGTGGTGTTCTTGGGGACACTTACCCTTCATCGGAATCATTATCTTCTGTGATTGACTCCTGAGGGAAGTCTAATGGCCTTCTCTTGCACTTTCTCTTCCTAGTGACTTCCTTGGTGGGATGCTTAGGGAAGAATCTGAAGAAATAAGGACCCTGCTGGGTGGTCTGGAGGCTTTGGGCCGGCTGTCCCTGTGTGGTAGAGTGATGAGGCTCACAGCGCAAAGATATCTGGGAACCAGACAGAAGATCCAAGGAGGAAGGAGCTGTCTGAATTCTGGAAGAGAAAATTCTCTCTACTATCTCAAAGGCAGAATGTTTCAAGGAGAAGGAGGTTGATGGAGGAGAAGAAGCATGCTTCCGGATCATCATCTCCTTCTAACCCACAGGCAGCCTGCCCATGGCAGAAGTGGGAGCCAAGCTATCCAGTCCTGATGGTCTGAGGGGCAGAGAAGGCATGGACCACCTCAGAGTTGACTCTAGCACCTTGGAGCTGACAACGGTGCTTTGGCTCTGAGTCATCCAGATCTGACAGTTTCAGAACCTGCACACTCAAGGAAGTAATTGGATCCAAAAACACAACCATCTTCATATCTGAAACAAAGTTCCAGAAGGCTTGGATCCAAGGGGTCCAAAGCCAAAAGACTGATCAGAGAAGGAGCCAGGACTGGTGGAGTAGCACTGATGAAGATCTCCTGACCCGAAGAGGTAGGAGCCATTAGAACTCTCATCTGTATCTGTGTTGAGAGAAACTTCCTCATCATTCTATCCACATCCACCTCTGTAAGACTGGAAGAATGAGAAGAAGCAGCTACGGAGGGAGATCTTGAATGCTGATTACTCTCTAAAAAGGTGAAGGTAGCCAAGTGGGGACCAGGTCCAGATAGGATGCATATTGGGTCCGGGTTAGCTGTTTTGTCTCTGAGAGAACTGGATTTGAAGGAGCAGTCCTAGTATCCAAAGTAATCATATCCAAGGATTTGGTCTACAGATCTGACAATTTAGATACCTTCTTGCCCAGCTCCTTACTAGGAACTGAAGATGCAGTGGAAGTTCCAGAAGGTTCAGCAAGTCATTTCCTTGACTCTTTCTGATCTTCCTTGGAGGGTTGAGCTCCAGCCAGTGATTCAGAAAAAATGGTTTCTAGAAAGAAGTCCCTTCAAAATCAATTTATTTTTCCTATCCACTAAAGCCCTAGGATTAAACTACTTGCAACTGTTGCAAGGGACTTCTGTATGGACAGGGTCCAGACAATATATGCAAGAGTCATGAGCACTGGATAAGGGAATCTTGTGCCCACACTGCTTGCACTTCTTAAACCCAGAAGGTTTTTCAGCCTAATTTTTCAAATATATGACTAAAATCTGGACATTTGAGAGATATGGGGATATAGCTAAATTTCAGTCAAAATCAGGGACAGTTGAGACGTATGGTGGTATGCATACCTCTAAACTGACCTTGATTTTAACTCATATTTTGCCCCGCCCCATAGCTCTCAATGAACCAGGGAAAAATCGAGAAATAATCAGGGACACTTTTAAAATATCAGTACCATTAACTTGAGACATTGACCAAAATAGAGAATGGGAATTAATGTACATTTTCTGAACTAAAAGAAGTCTGTAACTCCAATTATTGTCATTATTTGCTAAATGTAATTCACCACCTTTTCACTAAAAGTCATCCGTTGTAGGCAGGATAAGAAGAACACAGCAAAAAAAAAGTCAAAGTCAGGGACAGTTAAGAGGTATGTCTCGTCCTTCATAAAAGTTTAATTTAATGGTAAATGACTGAAGATAACAATCAGTTAATGTCAGGCATTAGAATTTCATGTGTTTTGATGCTGCTCAGAAAATGCACACTGATGCCAAACCTGTTGTTCTATTAACTTTTTAAGTGAATCAGAGAAATGTTTAAAACTTTGACCCTGATTTTGGGCCTTTGTCCCATTACTTTTGGCTTTGTCCTTGATTCTTCAGCAAAGAGGTTGAGAGCTGATATGTGTGTCTATGTATGTTTGTGTGTGAGTGTGTGTGTGTGTGTGTGTGTGTGTGTGTGTGTGTGTGTGTGTGTGTGTGTGTGTGTGTGTGTTTATATATATATATATATATATATATATATATGTGTGTGTGTGTGGGGGGGTATGTGTATAGAAATGTATATATATATATATATATATATATATATATATATATATATATATACACACACACACACACACACACACACACACACACACACACACAGACACACATATGTGTGTGTATATATGTGTATATCAATATGTATGTATGTCTGTATCTATGTATACATATAATAATAACTTCAGAGTTTCTTGATGGTGTATCAGTCAGACATCTGTTTTAAAAGGTGGACCAACCCCTTTAGGAAGGAGGTCAAGGTTATTCCAGTACTGGTGTGCAAGATGACATTTCTTCAGTCATTGGGGATTTTAAGTCACTCAATAGCCTGGAACATAGTTGACTGTTCATAAAAATTTAGAACATGATAACTTTTATCTAAAGAGATGCACTCAGGCCCAGCAAATTCCACTGGATTTAAGATTTTACATGTTCCCTAGTGGAATAACTGAATGATAAGATCTACAAAGAACTGATTAAGCTTTATAATGACACTGGTGTTCACATTTTGCAACTGTTGATGAGGTACAGTTAGGAGACAATGAATAAGTTAAAACCTGAAATTCTCCATATTTAGACAGCAATTAAGAAACACTGCTGACTTCCTCATTGTGAAAAGTTATGCAATAATATTTTGGTCAAAATCATCAGACACACTGCCACTGTTATAGCCAGGAAAAGTAAAAAAAAAATGGCTAGGGATGCTGAGTCATATGAAAATAAACAGGCATACCCTATAAGAAATGTTCATTCAGGAGTAATAAGAAAAAAATAACTATGTTAATTAGGTTGAATACAGCTCACCAATGAACTGTGATAATTCATATCCAGTTTTTGAAGAGACCGATTTTCCATCATTTGTAGCAGAACAAGGGTCAAATAATCAAGATGGACAGAAAGAAAGTAGTAATACAAGTAATGATCAAAGTAGTAGGTCAGATGGAGAAAATATCAATTGTTTTACTCTCTCAGCAGAACAATAGAATGATGAACAGGAGATGTAAAACTTGAGGAGGAGGTAGGGGAGAGGGAGAGGATGGGGACAACAGAAATAAAATACACTTATTTTGTTTTTAACCACAGTGATTTTGAACTGATACCATCCCACTTGAATGTATTAAATAAGAGACTCACATTTATTCCTTTTCAACAAAAAAAAGATTTGTTAATAGACATTAGACTTTTTACACTGAAATTGAATTTGAAATATGTTTTGCATAAAGCTAGATTGGTTGACAAAAGGGAAGATTGTTTAGTGGGAAAGAATACGTACTTTCAACCTACATTTGGTACCAACTTTGCAAACATTCTTAAATGCTTGTGAAAGGGATGTTCGTTTGCTTTTTAACAATGAATCTAGTACTAAGTGGTTCAGTTTAACACAAATGGAATTTAAAGCATTACAAGATCTAGTTTGCAATAGTAAGTTATGAATTCTGAAAGCTGAGAAAGGCAACGGGCTAGTGCTAGTAGACCACGACAAATATGTTTCACAAATGAAAGAAGGTCTTTCTAATGTAACATGTTATAGAACTATCACTAAAAATGATCTATTAAGACAATTTAGACTTATAAACTATCAATTATTGGATTTATTGGAGCAAAAATGTATTACTATGGAGGAATACATTTTTTTTTCTAATAGAGCACCCAACTACTGGTAAATTTTTTGGGACACCTAAGTTAAACAAGAATAAGGGTGAGCCCTCTTTTAGACTACTTGTTTCTTTCAAAAAAAGTAAAACTGAATTATTATCTGTTAGCTGTTATCTGGATGGGGTTTTGAATCCCTTAGTTCAGGACACAGACTTGTCCATTCATGACTCTTGGATTTTTTTAAATGAGCTGTTTAAATGCAAATTTGCAGGTAACAAGAAGTTTTTGGTCATGTTGGATATAGAATTGCCATATACCAGTAAATCTATCAAGTAGGCATTGTTGAATTAATTAGATCATATTTAGGTAAATATACTAAATTTGACAATGTTAAAATTAATAGTGTGTGTTTATTATTAGAACTAGTTTTAAATAACATTTTTTTCATGTTTGCTAATGTTACATATCACCAAATTCAGGAGGTGGCATCGGCATATGCCATTCTCATTTTATGTTGCTGAGAAAAAGAAATCCTCACTAAGTTTAAATGGTTTAAGACAGTGTCATTAGCAGGCATTTTAACAATGATTTATTTTTCATTTAGAATATTATAGTTTCAGAGGAGATTAGTAGGCTATGGCTTAAGGGCCCTTACAAGCCAAACCAATACAACCTGATTTTACCCAATATATGACCCCTAGAGGCAAGAGGATGGCATGGATTTGTGCCTGTGCCTTAAGTATCTTACAGATTCTGCATCCATTGATCAAAATTGCATTTGAAGTGGGCCAGGGAAGAGCTTTGCTTAATGTGAATAGGAAGCCTGTTCCAAAGAAGGGGCAATCTCCGAGGCACATATCTGTCTCTCCAGCAGTTTTGTTTGAGTCAGTGACTAAGCTTAGATCCATAGATCAGGTAACTCTCATGCTGTTTGACTTGCAGATGTGTAGCAGCTTCATTAGGGCTGGATTTGTGAGTGTCTTGTAGGTCAGGCATAGGTCACCCCTTAACAGTCAGTAGAAGACAGAGTAAAGGGATAGGACTTTTAGTCTATACTCATAGTTCGTGTTGTTTACACCCTGTATTTTTTTTGTGAGGAACCTCTGAAGGGGCTTTAGCTGCTTTAAGTGTCTAGTCAAGTACATGCCAAATGGTGCACTGTACTCAATCATTGAGAACAGTGGGACTTCAATTTCCTTGGATCTGGATACTATACATTTAGTTATTAAGTTGTGCCACATAAAAGGCCTTCCTCACCACTGTGTACACATGGCGGACAAAGTTCAGACTACTATCTATTGGTGTACCTGGATCTCTTACCTCAGTCTACTCTTAAGGATGTGCTTTTGATATTGTAATTTGTAGGGGTATTTGACTTCCCAAAGGGTATGAAAATGCATTTTTTCACATTTAGTTTTAGGCCATGGTTCTGGCACCAATCATTTGCCTAATCTAGACCCTCCTGAAGGATATCTGCCTTGTTGGGGATTCATTGATTGCTCCCAGCTTGCAGTTTGTCATTCAGAGGCCTTCCACATTAGCCTTGATTTCAGAGAAGTATATTCTGAACAGGAGTGGTCCTAGCACTAAGCCCTGTGGCATAACACTAGTAACTGGCCTTTTTCTGGATCTGGATTCACCCACTTTAACTACATGTGTCCTGTCTGTGAGCCAACTGGCTATTCATCTGGTGATATAGGAATTTATGCCCAGTTTTTTTAGTTTATTTATAATACCTGAGTGGGGAAATGTATCAAATGGCTTGACCAGGTTGAGGTAGGCAGCATGTACTGTTTTACCATCATCCATGGCTTTAGTGATTTTCTCAAAGAGATCCACCAGATTCAGTAGGCATGACCTGCCCTTGAGAAAGTCGAATTGGATCATGTCAAGTGTTTGGAGGTTTGCTGTGTCATTATCAGGTCCATGAGTATTCATTACATGGCCTTACATATAAGACTAGTCAAACTTATGGGTCTGTAATTTCCTGGGTCAGTAGATGGTCCCTCTTTATGCAAAGGGATGACTGTTGCTGTCCTTCACTCTATTGGGATAAAGCCAGTCCAGAGGCTGTGGTTAAAAAGAGATCCTAACGGACCATATAAGTCCTAATTTAATCTGTTTAAGAGGCAACAAGGTATATCATCAGGCCGCACTGAAGCCTTGTTTCTAGCTTTACAGAGCACAGTGGCAACCTGGTCTGTGGTGATAATTGACAGTGGAGTGGTGGAGGGTATTTCTTGGGGGAGAACTGTGGGTGATTGGGAGGTGAAATCTGGGCTGAATTTGTTGGTCAGCAGATCTGGTATATCTTTCAGCTGAGTAAATGTGATGCCCTCTACAACTAATTCCGCACATTCTTGGGTATTGTCTTTAAGATTGTGGACATAACTGAAATATGCCTTATGGTTATTCTTAGCTTTCAGAGACTTGACTAGTTCCCTGGTTCACTTGTTTAGATTAAACAGGGACTTTTTGCTCTGCTGTGCACATTGCCTCTTACTTCACAGCTTTATTTTGTTGTACAACTTATTAATACCAGAGGTCCTTCAGGGTGGCTTATTTTTGTGGTTTGACCCAGGTTTATTTTGATCTAGTATTGCTATTTCTATGTAGTTGTTTATATGGTCATACAAAGTTTTTGTGTACACCAATGCATAGGTTTCTGTGTTTTCTGGATTTGGGGGAGCTTGGAAGCTATGTTGCCCTTAATAGGGGATAATTAACTTTAGAAACATTTTTAAAGTTTTTGAGGTTAGGTGGGAGACTAGTTTTATTCTTATTTTAAGGGAGACTGCTTTCTAATCTTACCAGTCAGGACATTACACTAGGGGGTGTAGCACTCTCCCATATTTGTGAGTACAAATTCTATGATATTTGTTCCCCTAATGGGAGTGCAGATTAGCTGCTCCAGGACATTTGAATTTATAAAGTGAAGACATTTTTGGGCCTACATGTTTGTGGTCATGTTGCTGCTGTTCTTCTTTCTGCTTTTCTTGGTTAGGGGTCGCCACAGCAGAACATTGGTCTGCTAATGATTGGCAGTTGATTTTTACGGTGCTGAGGTGCCAGCCTGATGCCCAACCTTCAACGAAGGCATGCCCATTCACGCATGTCTTTTGAATGCCACTCGACTGCGGGGAGGACATGCAGACTCCACACAGAAGGTGCTCCAGCTGAGAATCGAATGGGAGAACCTCTTGCTGTGAGGCGACAATGCTACCTCTGCACCACAGTGGCTACTATGTTTGTGATCATGTATGCCTCCCAATTAATAGAGGAATAGTTAAACTCACCCATCAGTATGGTATTGGTTTGGATGGTGAGTGATTCTAGTAACTTTAGGTATGATGTATGGGTTTTCTGGTTAATGGTTAGGGACCTGTAGCTAGCAAGAATATAGTAATGGATTTTTCTCATGGTTAGTTGCACATAAAGTAACTCAAACCTGTCATATTGTTTGACCAGCCTTGAGGTATGTTTATCCTTTATGTAGATAGATATACTTCTGAGTTTTGATTTTTCATATTCGATGGGCGGTCGAAATCTATGAAAGGTATTATAGCCATGTACCACAAGAGTGCTTTCCATAGCTTTGAAACACGTTTCAGAAACTGCACAGGTATTAGCATTCTCCAGGCTTAGGAGAGCTTCCAGGGAGTGCAGTTTCTTGTTGGGGCTCCTAGCACTGAGCAGTAACACCTTTAGCTTGCCCTGAGTAGCTTTTGTTATGTTGGAAGGTTTCTCTGTTTGACAATGCCTAAAAGAGGCACTATAAGTGTGGATGATGTTTTGGCCAATATCTGAAAAGCTTACAGGTGACAGGTGAAGACCATCCCTGACAAAGCAGAGTGGCCTATCAAACATGTCCTCCCAGGCTGACAAGTATTGGACCCCTTTGAAATGATGCCAGTAGCTAAGCCAATTGTTAAAATTGATCATTTTCTGCTGATATTGTGACATCTTCCTTGGAGATTATAGAATGCTGCTCAATGCTAGACTTATAACTCTCTGTAACACATAATATGAAAGCTCAATATCATGTTTCTCTTCATATAGTCTGAGGAGGTACATCTCAGGTCATTCACTCCCACATGGACTACGACTAATTCATACTGACATTTGGGTGATAAGTGACCTGAGTGCTTGCATGATCTGGTGAATCCTGGCCTCTGATAGGCAACTAAATGTAACCTTCCCCTTATCCAGCCTGGTAAGAGGGACATCAGTGTGTCTCGCAATGGACTGTCCTATGACCAGAATACTGAGTTGTGGAGTGTTTCACATTATGGGCTTGGTAGTTGAGGCACAATGAGATGTGGCTTTATGTGCTGTGATGTGAATAGTCTTGTTTGTGTGCATGCAGAGTTTCTGAGGACTGCGCTTGAGATTTAAGGTTAAGGTAAGTTAAAGGTGAGCACCTCCCCATATGTGGGTCTGTGTGTGTGGTCTTTTGCAGGTGCAGTGAGTGATGAGTGTGAGTCACTGACAACCTGTTTGTTGCTTTCTGCATCTGTATGTGCCTAGCCTCCAGTGCCAATGTTTAACTTCTACATTTCTCACACTGTATTTGTCTGTTAGAGAATTAAGTGGTTGTCAGTATACATAAGACAATTGTTGCATTGCCTCAGGAAACCCAAGTCCACCAAGTTGTATGCATAGATAGAAGAAAAGTACCCATCCATGGTTCCAGGTCCTAATGTGTACTTGAAAGGAGAGGAATGGAAGGTGTTTGTAACTAGATGAGGGAAACGTGCTTACTTGGTGTAATCTGCAGTTAGCCTAACCAGTGATGCTGTTGAGAGCCAAATCAGATACACTCAGAGAAGCAATAGTCCTAGGTGCTATACTAAGGTAATGAGCTGGGAAACTTTCACAGCATAATGATGAACTTATAAAGATCAACTTACAATAAGGATGGGCAGCTTAAAATCACCAAGTTTAAAAAGCATATCAAGGAATAGGCGGATGGGAAAAATAACTAGCAGGGAGTCACCAAGATTGCTTGTACTTTTTTGCAGGCCTTGAGTCTTATCAGAAAAGACAAAGACCCAGAAATTTTCTGTATATTTAAGTATTACTTAAGAAACAAATTAACCAATGAAAAGAAAAAAACAAGCGCACTGTGCAGACTAGCTAATTTAAGTGTCTGCCTGCCACACAGAACAAAAACACCAGGCCATATAAATATATATATATATATATATATATATATATATATATATATATATATATATATATATATAAAGATTTTTAGGATTGATTAATGATGCATTAATGTTTTTCAATGTTTTTTAATGTTTATCAATGTTTCTTAATGTTTTTTAACATTTTATTGTTCTACAGAAGTGTTTTTATCACTGCATGGCTTACAATTTTTTAAGAGCATGGCTCAGTGGTTCTGTTTGCACTGGGTTACCAATTAACAATGTATTTGCCTATTAATTTATTTGCCTATCAACTAAGCTAACACATTTGATCATGTGATATTATTACTTGTAGTATATAAATCTGTGTTTTTGTGAGTGCAAACTCATCTTGAAAAAGCCTGGTACTGATCCAGGCGAAAGCGCTTGATCTCATATGTTTTTCGTCTTTTATTTTGAATAAATTTGGCAGTGAGCTACAGTTGAACTGGTTCGCTTTTCTCCTTTGCTCTGGATTTTGGTATTTATTAGTTTGGAGTTTTTTTTGGTTTCTTCGGTTCTTGTTTGATCCATGGCTGAAGGGGTTGATCGATCCAGCTTTTTGGATACACCGTTACTTCTAAGGGACGAAGCTGAAGATGCACCAGTCACTTGGGGTGAATTCAAGCAGGTGCTGTCCCTTTTAACGCAATTAACTAATGCATTAAGCACTAAGACCACTGGGCTCGAGGTTTTGTTACCGGGTAATCAAGAGAACAGACCTGGTTTAAACACAGCAGTAACATCGGAGACTGGTTTCAAAGTTCCTCTCTTAGCGGAAGTTCCTGGCGGGATTCCATTGGGTAGCACCGATCCACAGGAGCAACAAGCTAGAACTCAAGGTGTAAGCAACACCAGAAATGGCAATGCGAAAAAGGATTTTAACTTTACTACATGGACTGAAAAGCAATTCCTCTTCAAACAAGGTACCTTTGTTAACAGCAGTAATTCTGACAATTGTGCTGAGTGTAATTTTAAAACTTTAAATGATAAGTTATATGCATACAAAAGTACGCAATTGGAGATTGATTACTTAAAGGAATGTCTGCGAGTGCAGCATGTCCCTAAAGGGCTACGCTGCTACAAATTCCCCAACAACGCTGTGGCTGGTTCTCGTCTTTACCATAATTTAGTAAAAATCTTCAATAAAGCAGGGCTGGAAATGATAGAATGCATGGTTAAGGACTATGAAGAAAAGGCTGGTACTCTGCTTCAAGAAGTGACAGTGCTTAACGATTCTGTTGTAAAGAGTAAAAACTTCCTGTCTGTTAAAAGGGAGTATGATAATGTCTTTAATGAGGTGGACCAATTTTGTATCAAGATAGTGAATCGTAAAATTAGGAAACTTGAGCGTGATCTTGTGGAATACAGGGAAGGTACTGCCTACCCATTGTTGGGTAGGAATAGGCAAGACGCAAGGCAAAACACTGATGCGAATAATGAGGTAAATTTTAATGATAATGACTCTGTTCCAGCCCCAGATTTGCCTAGGAGGAGTGAAAGACTTGCCCAAAAGAACAATCAAGATGGTCCTTCGGATTTTTATTATCCCCAGGGCAGGGCAGGGGGGAGACGGACTATGTACCAACCACAGGGCAGGAACAGAACACGGAGATAAGGGGTATGAATTGTACAATTATTTGTACGCCTTCCAACCATTTATCTGAAACTGTTCATGGTGAATGTGTGGTAGGGAGAAAGGGTAATTTTTGTATCTACAATTTTACTGATGTTAAAGTGACTAATGATTTTTTTGAACTCTTCACCAGAGGTTTTCAGTTTGTACCCAAACACAATGTTGATTTAACTTCTTGGTGGACCTAAAAATGTTTACCAGACGTTTGAATCTTGCTTTGTATTTTAAAGATCAAACCCAGATTGTGGAGGGGCTATCTAGACCTAGTACTTTTAATCCGCCTTTGAATCCATTTCTAAAAGTTTTTGAGGAACTGGTAGAAGCTGATTTAAGAAATCATTGCACTAATAGGGCACACACTTCATACTCCAACTTGAACCAGGATTTAAGCCAATTAATAGACAGGTTCAGAGAAGAAGACATCAGGGTGATGAAGCCGGACAAGGGTGGTGGCACTGTTTTAATGTACAACATGGTATATGATACATTCATTTACAACATGTTACAGGATAACGAACAATATGAATTAATTTCCAGAAATGAGTTGAATTTAGCACACTCCAAAATTAGTTTTCTGCTTACGGATCATTTGTTACAGGGAGCCATTAATGAGAAGTTGTTCAATTACCTCTATGTTAAGAACCCAAGAATTCCGGTGATATTTGGGATTCCTAAGACCCACAAAGGCTTAGCTCCACTAAATTTTAGACCTATTGTTGCAGGAGCCAGTGGTATAACTGAACCACTGGGCAAATTCATTGATTTCACCATTAACGAATTTGCATTTTCACTGGACCATGTGTGCAAGGACTCGTGGGAATTTTTGAAAGGTATCCAGAAAGAATTATTTAAGCCTGACCTGCTAATGGTCACTTTTGACATAGTGGAGTTATTTCCCAGCATTCCCCACAATTTAGGTTTGGAATGGTTTAATGACACATTAGCGGCTATGTCGAACCTGGATGGCAATACCATTGGATTATTGGTGGAATTTATGGAAATTATATTAGAAAATAATTTCATCTATTTCAGTGGCGAGTTTTTTAAGCAGAAAAATGGTGTAGCAATGGGGACTGCTTGTGCCTCCAGCTATGCCAATATTGTTTTGCACCATTGGGAGAGTGAATTTATTTTCTCCACACATTGGGTCAGGTTCATTAGTCATTACAAAAGATACCTGGATGACATATGTTTGCTCTGGAATGGTACTTTGGACCAATTTCTCGATTTTATGGATTATATTAACTCCACCACCTTTTTCTTGAAATTCACCTACAATGTAAGTCATGAATCCCTGAACTATTTGGACATTACTCTTTCCAAGGACATTTACAATGGTATTTTCCAGTCCAAAGTTTATAGAAAAGAGTCCTTTTTGAACTCCTATTTAAACTTTGACAGTGGTCATCCTTTTTATCAGAAAAAAGGCATAGTCAAAGGACAGTTAATACGTGCCTCAAGAATGTGTAGTACGGGTGAATTTTTTCTAGAAGAGGTGGATCTATTAAAGCAGCTATTTGGAGAAAGAGGGTACCCGGCACTTTTGGTTGATGAGTTAGCCAAGGAGGTCATTGCGGGTAGGGACGATGTATATTCCCCTTTGTTGGGGAAAGGGACAACACAGAATATTGGTTCAAAATCTTTGGGGAAGTTTGATTCTCACAATAGCTTTGTGTACACTTTTTCAGAGGATTCTTCCCAGGTAGAACAGTCAATTTTAAGATTTTGGCCTATTCTGAAACAGCAGGAAGAGCTCAAGCAAATAATCAATGAGCGTCCCTCTTTTGTTAAAAGGAAGGACATGAATCTCAAAGGGTTATTTGAAGGGAAACCTAGAATAGGTGGTAAGCGAATTTGCCCCAAACCTGGGACCTACAGTTGTGGAGCATGCATGCAGTGCACCTATGTGGTAAACGATAGTGTATTATTCATCCCATCAAGAAGATTCAAATTTAGGGCTGAATATTACTATAACTGTGGGGTGAAGGGTGTTGTGTATTTGGGTTTTTGTATACAATGCTGTAGTTTCTATGTGGGTAAAACCGAGAGAACCCTTAGAAGAAGGATTTTATTTTATTTATTTTATTTTATTTTACATTTGTTGACCGGGCTGGTCCAACTGGATTTATGTCCATTTTCAGCAGAGGCCCGGGGAGAAAAGCTCCACATGCAAGCATTTGTAATATCAGGTAAAAACATTAGACATGGTTATAATATATATGACAAAATCATTAGATATTAAAAGGCAGAAGTTGAGAAAAATAGTGAGTGTATTTTGTTAGGAGTTTCTAGAGCTAGAGAAAGTAAAAAAGAAAAAGAAAAAATGTAAAGAAATTTTTTTCTAGTACTTAGATACCTGAGGAAAGGTAGTTATTTACAGCAGAGAAGTTGAGAGTACCTGGATACCAAGGTAATCTAGTCAGGGTTGCTACAGGGGCAGAGCCAGTGGGTTTTGAGGTGTGTTTTGAGTTGGGATTTGAAGCAGGGAAGAGAGGAGATTGCTGTGAGATTGTGAGGAAGAGTATTCCAGGTTTTTCCTACTGTGTTAGAAAACAAGGATTTGCCAGCTGAGTTATTGGGTTTACTAGTTGATATAAGTAGTTTGTCGGAGGAGCGAAGGCTTTTAAGATTGCAGTATGGAGTGATAAGTGATGTGAGAATGGGTGTGTTTATGGGTTTGTAAAGGATTTTGAGGGCTAAGGAGATCTGTTGAAATAGAATTTGGTTTTGTAGCTCTAGCCATAGTAGTTGCCTTAAGTTTTGGCAGTGGTGAGTTCTAAAAGTAGAATTAGTGGCAAATCTGGCAATATTGTTGTAGGCAGCAGACAGTTTGCTGAGGTTAGCTTTGGATACTGAAGTATAGATGGGAGAGGCGTACAGGAGAGTGGAGATAAGATGGGTCTGGGCAATGGAAGTTCTGGCATGTGGAGTAAGGAATGTTTTAATTCTATAGAGGGAGCCTAGTTTTCTGTTAACTAATTTTATAGTATTGTTGATGTGTGTGTGTCAAAGGTCAGATTGTTGTCCATTTCAACTCCGAGAAGTTTGGTAGATGGATCGGGTGATATGTTTGTGCCATTAGTTGATGTGACACAGAAATTCAGTGGAGAGGATTTTCGGGTTGGTGAAAAGAGTAATAATTTGTTTTTTTTGGGGTTCAAAATTAAGCATCATTTGAGGAACCAACATTCTACGGTTTCAAAAGTCTTTTGGGTGAGAGAGTGCAGTACAGAGGGGGATGAGGCAGAACAGATTAAAGTGGAATCATCTGCATATTGTATACAGGTGGCAGGAGAAATATGAGTATGGAGATCATTAATGAAAATTGAAAAGAGGAGAGGGCCAAGGATTGAGCCCTGGGGAACTCCTAGAGTAATGGGGAGGTGGTTGGATAAGTTATTTTGCCACCTCACTGCCTGTTTTCTGTTGTCCAGGTAAGAGTGGAACCATTTAATTGAGCTTGTGTCAAGTGCAAATGATTTAAGTAGGTGTAACAAGATTTCGTGATTGACCATATCAATTTACGAGCATTTATATGAAATTTCTAAAAAGAAGGACACTAATGCTTTCTACAAACATCTTGGCACATGTCCTAACATGCAGTTGAGATTCATGGTTTTAGAGCAAGTTCTGCAGGACAGTAGAGGAGGGGACTGGGAGGCCCGGCTTGAGTATAAGGAGCTGTTGTGGCAACTTAAACTGAATGCCACAAAACCCCCAGGCCTGAATGACAGTGTCAGCATTGCTAGTGTCCTTAAATTAAGAAGGGCTAAATTATAAATTATAAAATTATAATTTATAAAACTACAGTTTTTATGGCTGAGTCCATTTTATACAACAGGTAGTTTTATTTATTTATCAACTAATAAATTTCATCACTTTTTGTAGGCATTTTTTGCATAAAGTGTATTGAACACACACACTGTGATTTTATAGGTTCTATTTATTCATTTACCCACTTTAACATAGATTTAAAAAAAAGATTTTTAGGATTGATTAATGATGCATTAATGTTTTTCAGTGTTTTTTAATGTTTATCAATGTTTCTTAATGTTTTTTAACATTTTATTGTTCTACAGAAGTGTTTTTACCACTGCATGGCTTACAATTTTTTAAGAGCATGGCTCAGTGGTTCTGTTTGCACTAGGTTACCAATTAACAATGTATTTGCCTATTAATTTATTTGCCTATCAACTAAGCTGTTAACACATTTGATCATGTGATATTATTACTTGTAGTATATAAATCTGTGTTTTTGTGAGTGCAAACTCATCTTGAAAAAGCCTGGTACTGATCCAGGCGAAAGCGCTTGATCTCATATGTTTTTCGTCTTTTATTTTAAATAAATTTTGCAGTGAGCTACAGTTGAACTGGTTCGCTTTTCTCCTTTGCTCTGGATTTTGGTATTTATATATTTATACGTATATTTGTATATATATATATATATATATATATATATATATATATATATGTGTGTGTGTGTGTGTGTGTGTGTGTGTGTGTATAGCTATACATGTCTATCTATCTATCTATCTATCTATCTATCTATCTATCTATCTATCTATCTATCTATATGTGTATGTGTGTGTGTGTGTGTGTGTGTGTGTGTGTGTATGTTGTATATCTATATGGATTCACTTTTAAACCTCTATATACTGAAATATCAAATTTCAGTATCTCGAGACCAAAACAACGAAAGTGCATTTGACTGAAACTGCATATTGTCGAATCTGCTGTTTGTCAAATCAGAATTAGGTGTGTCTGTTCTTCTTGGTATGCTGTCACTTTAACATTTAGTGCTGTATGAGTAGGAAAGATGGCGACTGATGTGTGATTGTCTTCAGAGATTCAGGTAAGTTTTCAGTTTGTTAGGGTTTTGTGTAGAAATGTGGTTTTGTGTACTTTTTTGGGAAGTTATAGAAGTTGGTTAGGGTAGGTAAGTGAGAATATGTGTATGTAAGTTTTGAAAGTGGTATGTTTTGTATATGTGTTGTGTCTATGGTTCTCGTGAGATGATTATAACAGTGTTCATGTTTTGTATATGTGTTGTGTCTATGGTTCTCGTGAGATGATTATAACAGTGTTCAATGGGGGATTAGGGGGCATTACATTAGGTGTGTTTTTTTCTTCGGCTGGTGTGACCTTGGAGTTGGTATATATAAGTAGCGGGGGTGCAGAGGGGCTTGCCCCCTGCTTATAGTTGGTAGAGCTATGAGGTTTGTTTTATTGCTTTTGTGTGTTTATCTGGGGGTTTGGGTATTCTTTTTGTCTGTAGATTTCAATATTTTGGGTGTCGGTATTTTGCTTTTTCATTTTTGTGCTTTTTTGTTGTTTT
>NC_056725.1:1398994071-1399011571 GCF_019279795.1 Protopterus annectens
AAATGAAACCCAGTGCAAAAAGATGTGCAGACGTATGAAGTGGAGTGTGATAAGTGTGCTTTCAAAGCATGCATATGCAGCAGCTGGGCTATCCTTACAAAGTACAATGGCCCTTTGGAATGGCAAGCAACTTCCTGTGCATAAAAACCTTGGTGCCTACTGTAGGAGAACAGTTCTTATCACTATATCTGTCAGTCATTGAAAATTAAAAGTTATAGCACTAGCCTTTAAAATCAGCAGAGCTTCACAAAGAGGAACTCTTCATAAGTTTTCAGAAGAGGTCTTCAGATATCAATAAGGAGCCTTTGAACAGCATTTGTTTAGTTATTTAATAATGTGAGCATTCTTAAAAAGGTCTAATGTAAGGAAAAAAATCTATAAATGTAGTTAGAACAAGGCTAAATCTAAAGGTACAAATCACATTGCTTTACACAGATCATACATAATAAGAGGTATGTTTAAATCTAGCTTTCACTGATGTATCTGTATCTCTGTCTTTCCATCTGTTTATCCCTATAGCCAGCTAGCTGTTTATTATTTCCAAGTATGTCACATGTGGCCATTGTACTTATTCTGAACATAGAATATACCTGTGTATACACCTTTGGTTTGTTATCCAGCTGGTGTTCACTACTTTTATTTGGACATGTCAGTCAGATGATAAAAATGTTGGAGCATGTTTCTAAATCTCAGTCAGGCATACATATGGCAGTACTTGATAATACAAAAGACTGTCTATTGTTAATTTGTATCACTTGTCATCTGTCTGGAACCTCAAGATCTGTGGACATGTAGGACATTAAACAACTAGCCTGAAAAGCTTGTTTTCAGAACCTATGCATATATCTGTCAGGGCATCCTTAACGTTCCAATGAGCCTCTGGAGCAACCAAGTGGCTTCCATCTGTAAAAAGCTTTGTGGGTGACTCCAGCAGAAGACACATTAACTCCACTCTGTTTTGGAAAAGTCTGTTTCACATGTCCAATGTTCAAACCTTGCACTTCAAGTACTCTACCGGATTGTACTTATCCAGTTAGTGTTCATTGTTTTTGTTTGAGTCAACTAATTAGATTCTTGCAATTTTGATATTTTAATGTAGCTCAAGCATACCTTACCCATGGCACTCAGGATCGGATAAGCATAGCATTCTCTTCCAGCTTGGATCACTTGGGCAAATGAGAGAAACCTCAATGTCTGCACATAGACACTTTTTTCTTTGAACTCTTAATATGTTTGTCTTATTAAAGTAATTCTGCACTTCACTTTTTATGTTCTTTTCTGCTTTTTGAACCTGCAAAAACTTTATATTTTAAAATATTTTGCTATCAAGATATCATATATCACTCTACAGAACATCCAGCTTTTTACAGCACAGATCTTAAAGTCCATTTTATACCATATCCTTCAAATCAGTATTGCATTGTATTACAATTTTATAAAGCTGTCTTATTGCTACACTGGTACCTAAAAGTATTTCTTATCGGACTTCAGCTGTCTCATTCCTAATCAAGACTAAATTATATGTCTCTGATGACATAGCTGTTTTGATTAGCATCCTTTATATTGTTCTAGAATGCACAAAATAATATGCAATGTGCAAAACGGTTGCCTCTTTACAGCGTTCTGTATTCCTATTTAATAACATACAGGTACTGAGTTCTGTTGCCTAAAGTAGGTCAGTAGACTCACTTCATGTTTCTAAATGATTGCCTTAGGTGTTTTGCATTTCTCATTTGTACTGCAGTTTATGACCAGGTAGATTTCATAAGAATGCTGTTCATAACAGTCTCAGCTTTTATTTGTTAGCATGACATTCAGTTTCCCCTTGTTTCATTCTCCTTACTAAAACTACTATACTCCAACATAATTTTGCATTTGTCTGGTTGTAGA
The DNA here is from genome assembly GCF_019279795.1 of Protopterus annectens. Classification (NCBI taxonomy): domain Eukaryota; kingdom Metazoa; phylum Chordata; order Ceratodontiformes; family Protopteridae; genus Protopterus; species Protopterus annectens. The sequence goes on from NC_056725.1 coordinate 1,398,995,962, forward strand.
AAGTGAACATGCATTCCTAAACACGATTTATTTAAAAAACATACATGCAGCAGCTGTGATGTCATTAATAGCACCATCCCTCTGGAATGGGCCATGAGATTGCACTGCATAAATATTTGGTGGGTGACCCATGAGATGGAGTCTCACTCCAGCCTGAGTTTTGTACATGTAATATTCAAAAGATCTGAAATAAATTAGTGCATGTCCATTTCTTATGTCTTGGTCTACCAATCTACTCCTTATATTTGAATATTGTTCCTTACTTTGATGCTTTCTATTCATTTCATGGCTGTCTATGAGGGTTACATACATATTTAATGTACATACTTAGATCAGGTGAATGATCTGACTTTATGAAATGCAATGTTCATGCTCATATCACACTTTCTATGAGTCAGTAATGGCCAGCTCTCATGCTACCATCTCTGTGCTGTATTGTACTGGGACCATTATCTATTTTACTTTAGCACTGAAACAACTTCTGGTCTTGGATGGATATGAACTCTTCAGAAATAAGGCTGCAGTTCTTTCTGTGGCCCACTGACTATTCATGTTAGCCCCTCTAGGCTTATTTAGTAGTTCATTCTGTCAGAAAATACATTATATTTGCCTGTAAACCATTGTCACTTTCAGTCTGTACTACATAGCTACCCTTATTTACTGGTTATCAAACTATGAATTTTAGGGCTTGTGCTGACAGTCATTCTGTGTTCTTATTTTAGCTAATTGATTCAAGTTTCTTCAGCAGCACCAGCCAGAACATTCCATAGGCTGTCTATCTGTGTGTCTGCTCCCAGTTATGCATAAATACAAGCCTGATTTACCTTCTGTTATCAAATGCATGCAGTGGTTATTTGACATTAGTTACTGTTTGCTTCTAATCTATGTATTAAATGGTTGCTTGTCTCTACCTTATACTTAAAAACAGTCCTAAATAGCATATCTTGCCAATTACTGTTGGGGGCATCTTAGGCTATTTAGTGTGGGAGCCTACATCTCATCATCTTTCTCTGGTATGGTGAGGGATACATACAACAACCATAGATGCTTAAAAATACATTTATTTTATTTGGTGACTTGGATATTGACTGGAGGCCAATCAATTTGATTTATACTTAAAAAAAATGTAAAATGGTTAATAGCCTCTAACTGTGTACAGTAAATCTCAAGTGGTGATATCACAGAATTAATAAAAATAAATAAAACACAGTTCAGATGAACTAAAAAAGAAATGTTATTGAGTCACAAAAGTGAAAGATAAGCACTTTCATCTACTAAACTATTTTCAAGAGCTATAGATTTCTTTTCATTCTACGTATTTGTATACAACTACGCTAAAGACATGCAGGTAGGTGCGTGAATGGGTGTGCCTTCTTTGAAGGTTGGGCATCGGGCTGGCAACTTGGCACTGTAAAAATCTACTACCAATCATTAGCGGACCGGAGTTCTGCTGTGGCGACCCCTAACTGGGAAAAGCTGAAAGACATTACTTTAGACGGCGGTGGTACAGCTGTTAGCGTTGTCGCCTCACACAAGAGGTTCTCCTGTTCGATTCTCAGCTGGAGCACTTTCTGTGTTGAGTCTGCATGCCTTTCCCACGGTCGAGTGATGTTAAAGACATGCAGGTAGGTGCGTGCGTGAATGGGTGTGCCTTCTTTGAAGGTTGGGCATCGGGCTGGCAACTCGGCACCGTAAAAATCCACTGCCAATCATTAGCGGACCAGAGTTCTGCTGTGGTGACCTGTAACTGGGAAAATCAGAAAGACATTGCTTTTACAATAACTTCTTAAGGGATGAGCATTGTAGCAATAAATCAGTGCACCTGGATGAAAGAACAAGCAAATTATTACATTGCTTCCCAATGATCACTCTTGATCTGAATTACAGTGATCTCAGTATGAGAATAATAAAGAGATAGGAGGGACAAAATGTCCCACTTATTGACAGCAATAAGGCTTGCCCTCAACAAACAATGATTTATTTTGTAGCACATTTGTTTATCATATGACAGTCTAAAGTGCACTCGTGACACTGTGCATTCTTGTTAGCACCTTTATTATCACTTAAGACATAGGCAAGCATACATTAAAAGAAAAAAAATAAAATTTTTTACACTTACATACATTATACATCACATGTTTTCTTTCTAACATTACATTAATTGCTGAGCTCCTGCCTTCCCTTAAACCTCAGTCTTTTCCCCTCCTGAACATTATTCTGCATGTATGTGTTCCCACAATTTCCATTTATTTCTATGTAATTTTCTCCTTCTCATTTCTAAAGATCACTCATCCATTTCTTTTATCTCTTTTATCATATTTAATATGAATATAATTGTCTTAGACTTTGATTTCCATTTTCTGATAATTGCTTTTTTTGGCAGGCAACAGAATTAAACTTAATAAGGTCTTACTATGTCTAAGCAATTCAGAGCCTATGTCCCAAATCAAAAGAATCATTTCCTTAGTTAAGACCATTTGCTCACCCAATATTTCTGGCAGAGTACTCTGTAGGGAATTTTTAAAATCTGCCAACTCATTACCCTCCCAAAACATATGTTCCCAGTTACCTCTTTTCCCCATCATACCTCCAACATTTGCTATCTGCCTGAGGAAAAATTCTTTGAAGTCTGCTTGGGTTATAAAATACAAATGTGAAACAAACAAATCAGGCATCCACCAAGGCTGAAAACTAAAATCTTCTTTAATACACAGGATAAGTGCTTTCGCACATAGTGTGCTTCATCAGATCCACATAACAAGGTATTACAAAAACCTTTAAATAATACAAAGTATTAGGCAATTAACCAATCATCATATAAAACCAATTACTGCTGTATATTGCGCTTTTTAAGTAAAGGCTTTGAAGGCACAGATACATTAAGGCCAGGTTGCTTATCAACCTGTAATTTAATGATTCATTTAGTTTCTACAGTTTCTAATCTATTATTAAAATCACCATGTCTTTTATTAAAATAAACAAGTTTTAACACAATAAAATCAAAAGCATGCCCAGGAAAATTAGAAATATGCTTGGCCAGGGCATTGAGCATGTTTTTTACATCTGATATCACCCATATGTTGGAGAATTTGTTCCTTAACCATTCTAATAGTTTTCCCCACATAAAATGAGGTACAATGCCTGCATCTAGCTAAATATATCAAACCATGTGATTGACAGTCAGCATAAAAATTAGGTTTAAATATAACATTATAAATAGGATGGTGAAAGTCAGTCCTAGATGAAATGTAACGGCAAGCTTTACAACTCCTACATGGAAAAGTGTTGTTATGTTCAGAGTATAAAGTGGGTTTAGATGTAATTCTATAACAAAACTGTCTCTTAAGGGATAAATTATTTTTGAAAATATAACTGGGCTTATCCCCCACAATAGATTTAATTTTATCATCTGAAAGTAAAATGAGCCAAAGCTTGTTAACTGTTTGACAAACATGATGCATGTTGTTACCATAAGTCAAAGCAAGTCTATCATTATTATTAGCAGAATTAATGGCAGTAGATTTCTTAGGCATATTATAGCGATTAAAGAAAGATTTACCTCTGTTAGGTCTCTAAGAGCCTACATTATCATAGTTGACATTCAAATCATGCTGCTTATAGCCCCTAGCCAAAAAAACATTACTTAAAAGATCCATAGCTTCATAAAATTCAGTATCATCAGTATGTAAACGAGACATTCTGAGTTATTGGCTTTTGGCAATATTATTAAAAATATGCCTAGGATGCATACTATTAAATTGCAGAAATGTATTTTTCCTACAAGGATTTCTAAAAAGGGAACTATTAATAACACCATCTGATAACTTAATCCTTACATCTAAGAAGTCCACAGTAGTATGTGAATAATGCAGAGCAAATCTAAAACAATCACTAGATAACTCTAAATAATGAACAAACTTCAATAAATCAGCTTCTGGGCCCTCCCACAAAATAAAAATGTCATCCACAAAACGTCTGTAGTACAACAACTGCCTGGAGAAAAGATCTTCAGAGAGGACTTCCCCACGCTCCCATTCCGCCAACACAAGGTTGGCATAAATGTTAGTGCAGGGAGTCCCCATCGCAACACCCACCCTTTGTTTGCATAAATGATCATTAAATAAAAAGACGTTATTCTGTAAGACCAACTCCATTAGAACACCAATACATTCAATCAACTCAAAAGGATAGTCAGTATTGGTAATAAGAAAATTCTTCAGATACATAATACCCATTTCATGGGGTATGATGGTAAATAAAGTTTGAATATCCATGGTGACAAGTCTGTTCTGAAAAAAATACCATGTTCCCTTGCAAAATCACCCAGAGTACCGAGAAAATGTTCAGTGTCTCTTAAGTACTGCGTTGTTTTTTTCCAAAGGTTTTTTCAAATGACGTTCAATGAAAATAGAAATAAATTCTGTAGCCCAACCTCTACCTGAAACAATTGGGTGAAGGGGTGGGTTATGTAATTATCTGTGGACTTTGGGAAGGCCATGAATGACAGGTATTAATGGTTCAGTAACCAACATAAAATCATAATCATTTTTCTCTATAACGCATTCCATTAACAAAGCATAAAGATTCTCATGAACTTTACTCACAATTCTTTTAAAATCATTAATAGTTATACATTCATAAGTAGCAGCATCATTCAACATAGAAAACATAACTGAATTATAGTAAGCAGAGTCAAGAACTACAATAGATCCATCTTTGTCAGCAGGACGAAAAATTCAATTACTATTGGCTTTTAACTCATTTAACGCCAAAAATTCATCATGAGCAAAGTTATAAAATCTATCTTTAGATGCATCCATCTTAAGCAATTCACTCTCAACAGTCTTGGCAAAAGTTTCAAGGACAGGCTGCATTAATGGCTTGTATAAACTTGGCTGCTTCAAAAATGTAGGTGCTACCTGCTGTTCACCAAACGCTAATTTTAAAGCTACATTCCGTAAAAAATGTTTAATGTCTAATACAATGTCTTCAAAAGGTACTGAGCATGATGGGACAAAGCTCAGCCCTTTATTTAACAAACTTACTTGTGATTCTGTAAGTAAAACAGAAGAAAGGTTGTAGACTAGCGAGGAAGTATTTTGTGTACATTCTCCTTTAGCATCTGGTCGTTCTCTACCGAAGACTTTTGTTTCTTGCGTGTATAGCTCAGGTTCCACCCCTTGCCCAATGTGGAAGGAAGTCTGAAAGGGGCAGAAAAGTTTAAAAAAAACTGTCCATTGTGATTTTAATAATAGATTAGAAACTGTAGAAACTAAATGGATCATTAACTTTCTGGCTGATAAGCAGCCTGGCCTTATTGTATCTGTGCCTTTAAAGCCTTTACATAAAAAATGCAATATACATCAGTAACTGGTTTTATATGATGATTGGTTAATTGCCTAATACTTTGCATTATTTAAATCTTTTTGTAATACCTTGTTATGTGGATCTGATGAAGCATACTATGTGTGAAAGCGCTTATCCTGTGTATTAAAACGATTTTAGTTTTCAGCCTTGGTGGATGCCTTATTTGTTTGTTTCACAGTTATATTTTATTTCTTATTAGGCAACCTTTGTTTTTTTCAGATACATTTTCTTCTACTTGGGTTATAAAATACCTATGCAAACACTTCTAAGTAAAGATCCTAAACATTCTGGACTTTGTTACATACTTGAGAACTATATATTTATTCCAGCCTCTTTTCACAGTCTTTTCTAAACTCTTCTGATTGTTTCTTAAAGTTATCATGCAAAATTTTATATACCGTACTAATTATCCCTTTTTTAACAGAAGCTTCTGTTCTAGATTCAGCTAAAAACTCTACCAAAATGGGTCTTTCACTTAAGATTCCCTTATCCCTTTCTCAGCCTGTACTCTTATGTCAGTCCCTGGTATGGAAGGTAGTCTCTAGGCTGCAATCCAAAATTCTTCTTGGCCTCATCAAACTTTGTTACCTTTCATACTCTAGTTATTTTCTCCCACTATTTTTGTTCCTTTGCCAGTTTTCTCCTGTAAATTCAATCCCCTCTTGCCTATTTTCTGTATGTGTAGTTGCTGTCATGCCTATTGTGAAAATCTCTTTTCTCCATTCTTGTGATAATTTAATTCTTAGAAACTTTCTCCTACTTTATGGATATAATATTCTATGTGATGTGTTTGCTTTGAGAGTGTTGATGGAGAAGTACAGAGAAGGTCAGAAGGAGTTGCATTGTGTTTTTGTAGACTTAGAGGAAGTATATGACAGGGTGCCTAGAGAGGAGTTGTGGTATTGTATGAGGAAGTCGGGAGTGTCAGAGAAGTATGTAAGAGTGGTACAGGATATGTACGAGGGTAGTGTGACAGTGGTGAGGTCTGCGGTGGGAGTGATGGATGCGTTCAAGGTGGAGGTGAGATTACATCAAGGATCAGCTCTGAGCCCTTTCTTATTTGCAATGGTGATGAACAGGTTGACAGACGAGATCAGACAGGAGTCCCCGTGGACTATGATGTTTACAGATGACATTGTGATCTGTAGTGAGAGTAGGGAACAGGTGGAGGAGAACCTGGAGAGCTGGAGATATGCTCTAGAGAGAAGAGGAATGAAGGTCAGCAGGACTAAGACAGAATATATGTGTGTGAATGAGAGGGAGGATAGAGGAATGGTGAGGATGCCAGGAGTAGAGGTGGTGAGGGTAGATGACTTTAAATACTTGGGATCAATAGTTCAGAGTAATGGTGAGTGTGGAAGAGAGGTGAAGAAGAGAGTACAGGCAGGATGGACTGGGTGGAGAAGCATGTCAGGAGTGATTTGTGACAGATGACTACCAGTAAGAGTGAAAGGGAAGGTCTACAAGAAGGTAGTGAGACCAGCTATGTTATGCAGGTTGGAGACAGTGGCATTGACAAAAAGGCAGGAGTTAGAGCTGGATGTGGCAAAGTTAAAGATGTTAAGATTTGAACTGGGTGTGATGAGGGTGGACAGGATTAGGAATAAGTATAGTAAAGGGTCATCCCAGGTTGGAAGATTTGGTGACAAAGCCAGAGAGCCAAGATTACATTGGTATGGACATGTGCTGAGGAGGGATGCTGAGTATATTGGGAAAAAGATGCTAAGGATGAAGCTACCAGGTAACAGGAAAGAGGAAGGCCTAAGATAAGGTTTATGGATGTGGTGAGAGAGGACATGCAGGTGGTTGGTGTGACAGAGCAAGATGCATGGGACAGGAAGAAATGGAAACAGATGATCCGCTGTGGTGACCCCTAACGGGAACAGCTGAAAGACGATGATGATTATTTTATGTGGTTGTTATTATTTGCTTTAAGGATCTACATCCAAAATCCCACTCTCTCTTTATTTCTTCAAAACTCCCCCCATTTCATCATCATCCCTTTTCATTTTGAATTATAATAACCTTCTGCTTGTGTTATATATATGACTCTTAAGTGTGTTGCATTAAAACATCACTTCAAATCAGGTAATCCTAAACCACCTTGTTGGATTTGAAGGATCAGCTTATCCCACTTAACACATGTCTTCTTCCCCAAGATATGTTACTTCAACTCTTTATTACTTATTGTCTGCAAATTGTCTTCTAGTTGATAAAATATGCCTGACCTGTATACAAAACTAAAGGTATTAAACCATTTTACTGCTTGCATCTTACAATCCATATCCACAAATTAGAGCTTCTTCCAGTTTCTCAATTTTTGTATAACCTTTTGTTTAATCTTTCCCACATATCCTTAGCTACCATAACAGAAGGCTTTATGATCAATACTCCTAAATACCTCATCTTATCGTGTCCCCATAAATATGGGTATTGCTGAACCAATTTGTGTGTGGGTACATAATTTACAGCTGCAGCCTTTGTTTTATCTTAATTAATTTTATATCCTGAAAAGGCCTGAAATGGTGTCAAAATGTTTTACATCTCTGAGATGTCCTTTTCTGGATTTATCAGGTACAAAATATTATCATCTGCAAATAAAGCCAACTTTTCTTGATTATCATACCAATCATATCTCTGAATTCTTGAGTCACTTATTTTGTTTCCCAATGGCTCTAAATATAAATCAAATAATGAAGGGGAAGGAAGATACAATTGACTGCTTCCTCTGTTGAAACATAAGTTATCAGATAGGAACCCTCCCACTTTAATTTTTGCCTCTGATCCTTCATATATCTTCTAATTAACCTTACTATTGTATCAGTGAATGTAAAATCTTCCATTGCCCAACCCCAGCTTACTCTGATGAATGATTTCTCTGCATCAAGATTGACCAACAACAGTGGCATTTTGCTTCCCCCTGAATCACCATTGCTCTATTAATGTTGCCAAATGTTTACATCCCCACTACAAAACCACATTGGCCCATATCTATCAATTTTGGCAATGCCTTTGCCATTCTTTAAGCCAAGAAGCTGGGTCTGATCGGTCTTTACTGTCTTTAGGCAATTCAGTCACCACAGCTTTCTTCCAAAATGTGTGTGCTTTCCCTCCTTTTAAAATTCTGTTAAACATAATTTTCCAGATCTTTATAACTGTCTTCCCTCCTAACTTCCAAACTTCCACAGGAATACTATCTGTTACTGCAGACTTTCCTGAAGATTGATTATACATCAACATTTTTATCTCAGTTCCTCCTATCTTAACTGTTAATTCCTGAGCCTCATCCATCTCTAACCTTGGCATACTTAAGTCTTCCATAAATGCTTCCATTTGTACTCTTTCTTTATTTCCACATTTCTCTGCTTTACACAAATTTTCATAAAATTTCTGGAATATCTCTAATACATCTAAAGTATCTTTGGTTATTATTCTATGTGTAGTCTCCCTAGGTTTGGTGACAACCCATTCTACTTTATGTTGCCTAAGTCATTGTGATATATATATGTTTGTGCTATGGAATTATTATAAAAAATTGTTTAGCAGCAGTCTTTCTAAACTCCTGCATATTATTCAGATAGTCTCTTATTTTCTCTTTAACTCTGTATGTCTGCCTCTTCTTGTTACTTTAAGCTTTGTCAGCCCCTCTAAGTAATGTCTATAACTTTTAACCATAATCTCTTTTTCTTTTATTTCTACCCTATTTTTAAACTCCATTTTCATTTTATCCCACTCACTAGCTGTAATTTTGACGTTATTGCTTTCTTCCCTAGGACCTCTTGAATAATGTCCACTACCCATTCCTTAAATTCCTCTTTTTTAGCATGCATGTGGGAAAGTACCAGTGTCTCACTTTTACTTTATTACCCTGCATGTGTGTAGAAGCTTTGAATTAAAAGCACATGTTCCTGTGAAATATAATTTCTGTCTAGTCTAGCCCAGTTATTGTATCTTGGGGAATAATATGCAAATTCTGTCCAAGTTCCTATTACAGAATGCTCATCTTCCATACAAAATATCTTCATAAATTTCTTCAGAAATCTACCCTCTTTTGTTTTATTTCCCTTCTAGGGCCCCCTGATGCATTCTTACTATTGCAAATTTAATTCCATTCCCCACCTATTAGTAATATACCCTGCTGAAACATAATTATTTCTCAAAAAAAAAATCTTAATATCAGTTTTTGGTGGAATATAAATACATCACAGTGTAATCCTTCTTCCTTGCCAGTAGCCCAATTACTACCACAAATCTACCATTACACAACTTTTTCCTCTTCTATCACTTTTGCAGCCCCTCTCTATCAATTAGTATAATTACAGCCCTTTTCTTTTGCCCCTGATATTCTGCTGTATATCCATTCTGAAGTCATTTATTTGTCAAATTCACACGCTCATTCATTTGCAAATGTAACTCCTACATCCTTGCTATTTACACTCTGCATTTCTTAATGTAATTTAGTACTCTTTCCTTTTCATTTATAACTGTAAGGCCATTTATATTAAAGGATAATATAAATGGCATAGACATTATGCTAAAAAGCTATTGTTACCACCTTTTATACATGATTGTTTTTGGACTGCATATTTCTGACTTTTTGTGTTACATGCACATACGTTTTGGCAGGCTGATCTTTTGTAAAATTGTTTTTCTCACCTCCATTTGACTCTATATCACATTTCCAAGTCTTTCTACTTTAATGATAACCCTCAAACAAAAAGCTAAATGCATTTTCAGAACATCCCCATATCCCATTAACTTAGAACAAACACACAAAGTTATGTACATCTTCAAAAATGAAGTTTAACCCTCCAGATAAGACCAATTGCCCTAAATTGACAGATGCATACACAGACATTACCTAACCTAAAATTAAAGTTACCCATGATAAAACACATGCTATAGCCTGTGTTCCCATTTATACCAATTACTGTCTGTTCTTTTATTAAATCTATTCCCCCCTCCCAGACGTGAACACAGCTTGTTTGCTTTCAGTACGCATAAACTTTTAACTGTAAGAAAAAGTGAACTATCTTTAAGTAAAACTAAACTGTACTTCTATACTTTTTTAAAATGTATTAAAGTATTAAGTCTGCCAGGGAAGCTGCTATCTCCTGTTCGCTTCCCATGATTTCAAACTTTATTTTTCAAACCAAAGATAAGCTCATTTTACTGGTAATACAGCGGTGTCAGGTCCCAAAAAAAAAAAAGTTAAACTAAAGCTAAATAAATAATACTCATTTATTTTAACTTCAGGTTTAGTGCTTTCATCTACAAACAGTAGACTTCCTAGTCTACTGTGAGTAGATGAAAGTGCTAAACCTGAAGTTAAAATAAACGAGTATTATTTATTTAGCTCTAGTTTGACTTTTTTTGGGACCTGACACCGCTGTATTACCAGTAAATTGAGCTTATCTTTGGTTGGAAACTTTATTTTTCATTGAATTGCTTGCCATTGTACCTTTAACTGTAGCATTTCCCTCAGCAAAGAATGCTCAGAATTGCTTGCAATTGCAGACATCTTGCCTCTGTGTAAAAGTATCTTTGTCAGTTTCAGCCAGAACAGGATGTCAACTGCCTTCTGCTGTAAACTTCTTGAAAATTTGCTAATGAAAAAAGACAACCTAACATCTTTGTAAATGTAAAAACTTAGCATGTTCATGGCTTTCATCATTTAGCCTTATTTTCCAACCCCATTTGCTTGGAAAAAGCCCTTGGTTATAACTCATACCAAGACAATTAATGTAAACATTCACCCTTGTAAAAATAAGAGAAAATATCTTAATTTAAATAGCAACACTCACACACACACACACACACACACACACACACACACACACACACATATATATATATATATATATATATATATATATATATATATATATATGTTGTATCTTTCGGCTTTTCCCGGTTAGGGATCGCCACAGCAGAATTCCAGTCCACTAATGATTGGCAGTAGATTTTTACATACCGAGTTGCCAGCCCTGATGCACAACCTTCAACGAAGGTACGCCCATTCATGCATGTCTCCACACAGAAGATGTTTTAGCTGAGAATCGAACAGGACAACGTCTTACTGTGAAGCGACAATGCTACCGCAGCACCACCACCACAGTTTTATATATATATATATATATATATATATATATGTAAGTCCAAATGATCGACGTTATGCATGTTGACACACCATAACACATGCACCAGGAATGAAACTTGGCACATGCAAAAACTGAATCTTAAATAACTAAAGAAAACATCATTTTTTAGCAGGGCAAGCCCTCTGTGGCCTTCCCCTGCATCCTCTGTTAATCATATACTATACATGCCTACATACACATATTTCAAGCATTGGCATTAATGGCCTTCTTGCCTGTCAATAGACCAAAATAGTTGTTCCCATAAAAATTATCCAGGCTGTTCTTAAATATATTAGTGCTTGCTTTAATGTAATTTGATAGTCTATTCCATGTATCAGCTGCTGTCTTAGAGAACTAATTAATATACTTCTCATTCTTAAAGAATCTTCTAGACAGCTTATCTAATGATTTTCTTCTAAATTTTGATAACCTTAAACATTCATAGAGGTAGTTGTCTCTAAATGCTGTATATACCTTGTGACATCCAGTAATATCCCAGTGAACTGCCACCAAATAATGTGACGTCCTTTACTAACCTAGGTGAGTAACTAAGGAGCTTCAATCCTCACTACTGACTCCAATGTGAGACTGTCACTTAAAAATGAGCAATATTTCACAACAGGAACATGCTCTATAGCCTGGGACTAGACTGTATACTTCTGTACACTACAAATATAACTCCTTATTACACACTCCGGAGCAATGTGTCCCAGTTTAATACATCTGTTACACTCACACTTAAATAAATTATCTTACACATCAAAGCACTTCTGGGAAAGCCTGACAGAAACTTCCAGCTGTGTCCCTTTCCCAAAATAATACAGTAATGCTGCCACCAATCAGAGTGTCTTCATACCCTTTTAAAGGGGTGTCCAATTATGAAAATCAGATATTAAAACAAATAGTAACAAATGACCTCAGTAGCCTGACCTTCTGCGTGGCCCGAAAAGTTATCAAGGCAAGTATAAGCACTCTGCAGTTACTAAAGAAAACACTGATTGACCAGCCACAATATAAATTAATAAATTATTTAATAATGCACAAAATAATTAAAACTATAAAACAGTAATGTTCAATAAACAAACAGAGCTCAGTCACTAGGAAAATGAAATCAATACTGAAGTATAGAAATCCAACATTTAAAAAAAATCAACTGATCTAACTGATTAGTTATAATTTTCCTGTCTGACTAAAGAACACTGACCTTGATCCAAACTAAATTACTACAACAGAGCAAAGGCAGGCTTACAGCTTTTGGTGAGTCCTTTTTGGTATTCACTGCACAGTATATCTGTGAACAACGCACAACTGACTACTGACAACTGACTGTTAACTGTCTTCAGCAGGCTCTTTTATAGACCAGACTAACTGTCACAACTATTCCAGATCTAATTTTCATTTCATATTTTGAAAATCAAGCAACAGCTGTTTTCTAAAAGTTCCTTCCTGTCTTTCAGCTTCTGACAGTAACACATAGCAACTGTCAACATTCCAATGAAATCATCTGCAGATCAGATGAATCTGAGACAGTTTGCCTTTAGAATCTTTCTTCACAAACATGCACAGTTAGAAATGTAAAATGACATTGTTCAAGTCTTTAAAACATTCTGTACAAATAGATTATAAATCAACATGTAAGAACCTATTCACATCACAGCAAGTCATGCTGGCATACAATACACAGGACAATCTGAAATTACGTACAAAATCTCAGCCAGACATACAAGCACAAATAACAGTGTCTAATTTCTTCACATTCCTAAATAAGGTCTACTCTTAAATATATATATGAGACACTGTACAAGTTCAGATATTTTAATCTTTCATAATAACTTAAATTTTCACTTTTATGGGTACCCTTGGTGTATATATATATATATATATATATATATATATATATATATATATATATATATATATACACATATTTAAAGAAAATGTTTGTTAATGTATTATATATATATATATATATATATATATATATATATATATATATATATATATGACATATACACAGAAAGGAAGAAATTCAACTTAACATATTGTTACACAATGATAGGAATACATTGAATCATCAAGGTAATCTTATACGATGAACACATTAAGAATATTGGTATTTCAATAGCAACGTTTCAAGGTTATCCCAGCAAGTAAAGGTTTTGCTATGATTTATAGATCTTATTCTGATCACTTCTTTTTCAGTTTTACACAGTATTTTTGTTAAATTTAAAAATGCTTTGAATGTAGGAACTAAGTTTGATTTCTAATTTGTTGTAATAACTTTTCTGGCAAATGCCAAGAGAGCCCAAAAGAGCCTTTGCTCTTAAGCTTTTACAGATACAGGAAGTGGGGCATTCATTAGTATTATTGATCTAGTTAAAGAACAATTATCAGTCTATAACCCTTTAAAAACATACTTATTTCTTCCCAATATACATTTAAATTTTCACAACCCATAAACATGCATGTTCAACCAGCTTTTACATATTTAATACATCTCCAACAAACTGAAGTCATTTTACTAAACTAAGAGATTTTATATGGCATAACAAACATTCTGTGTATATATTTCCACATAAAAACATTCCAGTATTAACTTGAACTTGAAGAAGTTTGACTAACTGATTTAAGTATCAAAGCTTTATTGTTACCATCTACTGAGCCACTCAATCCACCACTATCAAAAAAGTTCCAGAATTTTACATTGAAGTTATTATTATTATTTATAATTAACTTGTATAGCTTGGACAAGCTTCCTTTTTACAATCCATAAACATGCATGTTCAATCAGCTTTTACATCTTTAATATATCTCCAGCAAACTGAAGAAGTCATTTTACTAAACTAAGAAATTCCTATTTTTTAACACCTTTATTGGATTATCACTTGTGACATAGGCAAATTTGCATTTATATAAAAGTAATCAAACTGTATTAACAAGTTAATATTATTTATAATTAACTTATATAGCTTGGATAAGCTTCCTTTATATGCCGATTGACCTTTGATAACAGCATTCATATATTAATACCCTTCCAATGACTATGTAGTAAGATTAAATGATCTTTAGCCTCTCTTGCACCTATTCTAGGGATCCAGTAAAATTAGCTAATGTAAAGAGTTTGCCATTATATTTAATTATTACAAATGTATACATTCCTTTAGGATCATTAAAGGATTCCATGACCTTAGGAATTACAGTGGATTTTTCTCCAAAGTATAGCAGTTCCTCTAGTTCCTCTCCTCTTTTTGTTAAAAGAAGCAGATAATAACATTTTATAACTTAAGTAATTTAAATATTGTATATATTTATTTACTGAGTCTCTAGCAAGAATATATCTCTATATTCTTCATTAATGATTTCCATTTGTTGCCATTATTTAATCCATTTACTTTAATAGATAATAGATTAAAACTCTCCATACTGTGATTTTAAAAAATATTTATTTTAAAAGATAATATGACACATTTATCAACCATATTAATGTAATTATATATAAGACTCTAATATATTCCTCTGACACTGTCTTCTTTTCTACAAACTAAGCTATTAAAATTTAAAAAAAAAAAAAAAAAAAACAAACAAAAAAACAAAGCAAAAACAAGTCTATAAGTATAACTGTGTTTAATACTAAAAAACACAACCTACCATGGATACCAAAGTTCCTAGTCTACCTACTGAATAGTCAGACTACTAAACTATTGATCTATCTAGCAACATGTACAAAGTAATCCAAAAAACTAGCCCCAAACCTACCATGACATACAATTAATTAATATAATATTATATATAGGTCAAAATAATAAGAGACTATTTATTTAGTTATATATTTTGCCATTTAATACTATTCCCCCATTACTACATACAAGTTTAATAATCCCTTTCTTTTAATTGTAGACATTAAGTAATCTAACAAATAGTATACTACATACCTATTTATATAATGGTAGTATAAATTACCCATTTAATATTTCTAAATTATTCACTCGTTCAACATTATTATAATTAGAGCTTTAAATAAATAAGTATAACAGAGTAAGGCCTGAAGAGATAAAGACACCTGCAAACTTACAGGTCACAGGTAATCTTCTCATACTAAACTA
>NC_056725.1:1399016571-1399029071 GCF_019279795.1 Protopterus annectens
TTAGCATGGTCTTCCCCTATAGACTTCTACCTAACTCTAAAAACACTGTTCCCAACTACACTAGACTAATATTCACAAAACTCTCTACCTGTATACTGCACCCCAATCAAACCAAATACCTCATCCATCATCTTATCTCTATCCTTCTCTCCAGGGATATCCATCCAAGCCCAGGCCCCTCTACCACATTGAATCTAGATGCCCAACCCCACGTCTCCCAAGCAATAGGCAAACGCATCCACTTTTCAGCTTTAAATACTCAGAGCCTATGTAACAAAATTCCAAACCTTCATGCCTGGCTTCTACATAACCAGCCCGATATTCTCTCCATCTCAGAAACCTGGCTTAAACCCCGCATAAAAGATTCTGAACTAACTCCTCCCAACTAACGCATGTTAAGGAATGACGGAACACAAAAAAAGGGGTTTGGTGAAGCACTCCTTTACTCAGCATCCCACTTAGTCACCCCCTATACCAAACCCTTTCCCAAATTTGGCAAGGCAGAAATGATACCAGCTCTACTCCACCTGAACAAGCATAAACTCATATTTGTTCTCTCCCTCTATATTCCCCCTGGAGACAATATCTCATCACTTGAAGATATTCTGTCCTGGGTCTCCTCCAACATTACTCATGAAAGCATAATCCTAGTGGATGTGAACATAAACCGGGCCACAATCAAATCTCCCACTAACTCACTCAATTTTAACTTATATAACTTTACACAACTAATCAATTCCACTACCAGGCCTTCCAAGAACTCCACTACTGGAAGTACAATAGACTGGATTCTAGTATCCCACCCTCACTATAAATCTGATAGTGGTATTCTCCCAGACCCACCAGCTGACCACGTCCCCAGTTTTGCCTGCCATCTCCCCTCTTCCATACAACTAACTCACACCTATATTTCCACTCGCTGCCTAAAAAACTTCAATTCTGAAACCTTCTCAAATGCACTAAAAAGCACAAACTGGAACCCATTAAAGACTCTTTCCATAGATAATGCTCTGTCCTACTTTAACTCTACTTTCACAAACCTGCTCAACTCCTTTGCCCCTCTAAAAACAAAATGTACAAAAATTAACCCTGTACCCTGGTTAACCAAAAACACATTAGCTACTATGCAACTCTGTGACAAAGCCTGGACACGTTACCCTAAAAATAAAACCTCTATCACCCTTAACGAATATAAAACACTACAAAATAAAGTAAAAAAATATATTACCTCAGACCACAAAGCTTATTTCTCCACTCTCCAAACCAACCACAACACCAATCCCAAACTATTTTGGAAAGTAATCTCATCTCTTTTCAACCTGGGATAAAAGAAAACACTTGCCCTAACCCAGATGCTTCTGACATGGACTTAGCCACCCAATTTAACTCTTTCTTCATAGAGTCTGTAAGCAAGCTAACATCTTCCTTTACCAACACCTCTGTGACCCCTCCTCAGCCTGCACCCATGCCTTCCACCCATAGCATCCCTTGCCCCCAACCTCCACCCTTCTCTATTAATCCCATCTCTATATCCACCATAAAAAAAAAGTCTCCTAAAATTAAAACCTGGTTCCAATGCCCCTGATGAAATTCCTTCCTACTTCCTAAAAGTAGCCTCAGAAGCCATTGCTCTCCCTATCGGCATACTAATTAATCAGTCTATCTCAGAAAGCCAGGTTCCCCAGCTCTGGAAGAAAGCCATTATTATTCCTCTACATAAAAGAGGCAATAATAATGACATTCCAAACTTCTGCCCTATTGCTATCTTAACCCCTATTTCTAAGCTTCTTGAAAAATGTATCCACCAACAACTCTTACCCTATCTCATCAACAACCAGCTTCTTACCCCACACAACATAGATTTAGACCCAGTCATAGCACCTCCACTGCCCTCCTCTCCTTCCTTGAAACAATTAATAAAGCCATCGATTCTGGCCATTTCGTGTCCACCCTTCTCCTCAGCCTCTCCAAGGTGTTTGACACTATTTCCCACAACCTGCTTTTTAATAAACTCTCCAAACTAAAGCTATCCATTCCTGTACCAAGTGGTTCTCTAGCTACCTCACAACCAGACAACAAGCAGTCAAGTGGAATAAAGCCACTTCACCCTTCCTTAATACTCCCACAGGTGTCCCCCAAGGTTCCATTTTAGGCCCCCTTCTATTCAACATATTCATTAATGACTTCTACCAAGCCATTCCAAACTCCAGCCTCATCCAATATGCCAACGATTCTACCATTATCTGCTCCTCCCCTTCTATCCCCACTCTAAATAAGCTAACACAAAGTGCCTTCTCCTCTGCTGAACAGTGAATGCTAGACAACCATCTGGCACTTAATGCAATCAGAACTTGATATGTTATTCACTGCCTCCAAAACCTCCTCCCTAGACAAACATTCATTCATAATCACTAGCAAAAACAACACTCCCCTAGAAATAATCTCTGATGCTAAGCTACTAGGAGTACTCATAGATGATCAACTAAAATTTGACAAACACTTACAAGTAAATATCAAAAGCCCACAAAAAAACTTGGTATGCTATACTGCCATAATCGTTATAGCTCTCCTTTGACCAGGCTCATACTAGCCAATATTTATCTCATCCCATCCCTCCTATATGGTGCATCTATCCTCACCAACCTGCAATCCTCCCTCAAAACAAAACTCTCCTCTTGCTGTAACAAGATATCAAAATTTGTGGCAGGTCATAGAGCCATTTCTCACCATTGTAATTCTCTTCATCAACTAAACTGACTTGAGCTACCTAACCTCCTCACTTATACCCAAATCATCCAAGCACACAAACTCATTTACAACCCCTCTCTTTGTCCCTCCCTAGCCACTACCTTTGAAATGCATGAACCAGAATGACTTCTAAGATCTAATCCCCCAAAACTAGTTAAATTGCACAAACCCACACATCCAGCTGGGAATCACCTAATGCCCTTCTCTCTTGCACACCTCTGGAATTCTCTATCATCTCCTATCCGCATCACCAGCAGTCTGTCCTCATTTAAAACCTCGTTGCACTCACACCTAACTTCACAATGGAAGTGCACCTGTTCCCATCCTACCTAATCCTTCTAATACCACTTCCTACTCTCCTAGAACTAAATATACCATTACTGCCTGCTATAGTTCCACAGCTCTATTGAACTATGTGACCAACTAAATAACGGTTACCCTATGCTGCTACTTTTTTTAAAGTGCTGTTGAATGAACTATACTGATGTATTCTATCATTGTTAATCTTTTCTTATCATATTTACTTTGTATTCCTATGAGATAATCTGTAATGTGTAAGTGCAATGTGTACTATGCATTTATATTTTTCTGGAACTTTTCTCCCCAGGACTCCATTGAAAATGGGCACCTTGAGGCCAAATGGACTATCCTAGAAAACAAACTCCAAATAAATAATAAAATAAATAACATTAAAAAAAAAAAAAAAAATATATATATATATATATATATATATATATATATATATATATATATATATATATATATATATATATATATATATATATATATATATATATACATATATATATATATTCTTTGTGTTTCTTATGTTTACTGCAGTAAACAGAGACAGAAACTGTGAACATCTTCAAGTGCTTAACTTATATGCTGACATTTCTTATGCAAAAAGTCACTAGTCACTATGATAAGCAAATCAAGATACTACGTAAATTGCATTAGCAATCCCATGCTCATATGTTTGGAATGTACTAGAAATCTGCTTGAAACAGCCTTGTATAGGAAAATGAATACAACACCATAAGAAATAACTATTACAGGAATGAATAAAAGGTTATGTCTTGATAAAATAAGTTTTGCAAATTTTAGCATTTAAAGATGCTTTATTATGTAAATAAAATAATGATTGGCAAAGAAAGGACTGCTTGTGACAGAAGCATCTAAAAACCTGTATTTGAATACCAACTTCCGTTATTGTTGCTTTAGAACTAGCATCCTCTGAATCATAAGAGCATTTCAGAATATGGAAACCTACTCTTTTAGCCATTTTTGCTTGCAGAAACCTACCAGTTCACCAACATCTCCTCTCCTTAAAGGGGAGTAGTCTTCACAAATGCTGTTAGTGTCTCTGAAAAGGAATAAGGTCTAGAAAACCTTGCTGTGTCAGATTTGATATTAAAAGATAAGTGGGATGTCTAACACACTTATGCATAAAGTCTACTGACCTCTGTTCTGGTGGCTGAGAATTTGGGTTGAGGCATTCTATTTTGGCAGATCCTCCTATTTGCAGGTTCCAGAACTTTACTCATTTGCTTGCATTTTCTTTTAAATTAAGAAAGTTCCATTGCAGTTTAGATCAGAGTTTATCCTACAGTGTTTACTGATGTTATGTTGTCCATATCGCCTTCCTTCTTTCTGGATGGTTGGCTCTGACTCGCCTACTTCTAAAGCTCAAAGAGTCCTTACTGGTTCGAGGCTAACCTCTTAACCCAGCAAGCATAGCGGTAGCTACCCAGATCTCATTTTCCAATTGCAGTGTCGAGATTGTCTTCTGCCGGCTCAGGCTAAGTAGTGTATTTTCCTGTCAAAATTATTTGTTTAGACTAAATTTCCTTAGAGTTTAGAGTGTTCTATTCTTTATCACCCCTATCCTCGTTACAGTTGTTGTTTGCTGTTGTTAGGCCATCGTTTTCTCTCAAGCCTTTTTTCTGTGTGTTGTCGGCCTGTTCTTTTCTTGAGGGTTGTTGTCTTGTCCCTTTATCCCTCTTGCTACTTAGGGAGAAGCCGTTTTAGTTAGAGGCTTTCTCCCTTTGGGAGCAGTAGCCATTTAACTTAGAGGCTACCCCCTCCTCTTTTTTCCTTCCTTTCTTTCTTACAAACCCCCCCCCCCCAAAAAAAAAAACTATTGCTGTTTCCCCCTTTTTGTAGTTTATGATGTCTAAAGAACCTACAAAGCAGTCAGGATTTAAGAAATGTGACTCGTGTTGCCAAAAAATGCCCCTTACGGATGGGCACACAAATTGTGTTTATTGTTTAGATGCGGTCCACCTGTAGGACTCGTGCTCTGTTTGCCATGCCTTTAGTGCATGTGTTTTGTAGGAGAGGTGCAACAAACTGATTTTGAGAGAGTTAATAAAACCTCAGGTTGAGGTTGCATTGGCTACTCAGCCTTCCAAAAAATCTGATGACAAACTATCATCTTTGTCGGCTCCAGCTTTGATGCCGACAAAGTCAAAATCAAAATCTTCTGACCCTTTGGAGCAGATTGTTGGCTCTGAAGAGTCCTTTTCTCCAGCGACTCCATCTGTTGCTTCAGAGCTCAAGAATGCCTTCTTTGGACCCGGTGAGATCTGTGCCTCAATCTCCACTTTTGCAGTCAGTGGCAGGTAGTCACCGGTCCTCGGCTCACTCCTCTCAATCATCCAGGAGTTTATCAGATGATGACGTGGAGAGAGTGGTGAAGAGGCTGCTCAAGACACAGGTATTTGCTCAATTGTTGTCGGATGCAGCCCAGAAGGAATTGGCACATTTGTGCAAACCAGTCTCTTTCTCTATTCCTCCTCTGACTGCTTCCAGTTCTGAGCCTGAGTGCATGGAAGTAGTAGTGGTGGAATCATCGGTTCTGACAACCCTTGCCTTGTCGCTCTGACCTCCTCGACAGTCCACTCCATTGAGGGGTCCGGGCGCTGAGACTCCCTCATTGGCTCTGAGGGGGGAAGTGGCATTGGACCCTTGTCAAGCCCACTGTCCCTCTTGGAGCCTTGGCAAAGGTGAGTTCAGCTCCCAAATCTGCCTTGGAGCCATCATCTTCAGTGTGGAGGAGGTCTGCAGGCTCCTCAGAACCACAGCCTTCCTCTGTTCTAGATCGCTGTGCCTTTGAGGTGATGAGGAGTGTGCTGTCCACTGAGACAGCCCCACCCTTGGCTCCATTGTCTCCATCCCCATCGATACCGGTGTCTGCCTTGGATCCTTCTCTCTGTCCCAAGCGTAGGGAACCAATGCCCCAGGATGCCCCACAGGGCGACCCCTCTTCTTCTGAGACCTCTCCTGAGCATGCCTCAGAAGAGGTTGCCAGGAAGAAAAAATGTAAGAGGAAACATGTGGACTCTCCTGAGTCCATCACCTCTGACATGGACTTGGATGACTCAGTAGGGTCCCCACGGTCCCCCTCTGAAGATGTCTCATTCTCAGACATCCTGGAAATCCTTAGACAGAGGGGAAACTGGAAGTCTCTTGCCCCTTCTGAGGATGAGTCTGTATACCTGGACACATTTGATTTCTGACCTTCCACCTCCTGGGTGTCTCCGCCTTTCGACCCACTTTTTGTCTGTAGTGAGTCAAAAAGAGTGGAGTGCTCCAGAGACCATGGAGCCCATTCTGAGAAGGCCTAACAAATTCATGACTGCAACAGACGACAAGACATTTCTCACCAAAGGTGTGCCAGTTGATGCTATGGTGGTGGCAGCAGCCACCAAGAAGGAACTCACGGAGACTTCCTTTTCTATCCATTCACCACAAACAAGGAGTCTAAAGCCATGGATATATATGGGAAGTGTGTTTTCTCTTCAGTGGCCTTTACTCTTCAGTCACTGAACTATTTGACACATTTCACAAGACTTCAGAGGGATCTCCTTAAAGAGCTGGGAGATACCCTCCAGGATCCTTCACCTGAGGGAGCGGCTTCCAAGTCAGCTAACCGGCTAGCGACCCTAACTTCCAATGTCAACTCCTCCATGCGCTTGATTTCTTACACAGCAGATGGAGCAAGTAGGGCTGCAGGCACAGGAGTGGCTCTTCACAGGCATTCCTGGATGCACCTTTGTCAATTTGTGGAGCCCTTCAAGTCCTCCTTTATGAATGCCCCCTTTGACGGTTCGGCCTAGTTCGGGCCACAAGTTAGAGAGACTCTTACCAGGAGTGAAAGAGATGGCAAAACTCTCTCTGTCATAGGAGTTAGTTTTTCCACTCCATACTGGCCTTATTCCAAAGGCCAAAAGAGTGGAAAAATGTGGTTTCATAAATCCCAGGGAGCTTCACCGGACACTTGTGGAGATAATTCCCCCAGAGGCAGAGGGAGAAATAATAATGGGAGACGCCAACGTCATGGCAGGGAGGGATCTGCAACAGGGTGACAGGGATGCATTCTCTGCCAGGCCATTTCATAATCCCTGAAGGATTGCCTGGCTAACCACCTCTGGAGGCAGTCTGGGACAGAATATCACTGTACCCAGGAGCCTGGCAAGCTATAACAGAAGATGAGTGGGTATGGTGCATAATATCCAGGGTTTACAAAATTTCCTTCTCCCAAACACCCCCAAGAAGTCAAAAATCATCAATCCCAGATGTTCCGGGTTCCTATCAGCAGACCGAAGATGCATGTTTTTGAATGTGTCTTGGTCGAACTGGCAAAACCAAAACTGCAAAATATTGAAGCAGCATGTAAGCAAATTCTTTCCCTGGGAAAGAATTTGCTTGGCCGCTTCGGTACTTTGTCATTTTCAGCACTGTAGTTCGGTCTCGAAGTTGGTATATATAAGTAGGGAGGGTGTGGGAGGCACAGCCCCCCATGTCATGGGGTGTGGGAGGTGAAGCCCCCCCCCCCAATTAATCTCATGTTTTAATGTGCCTTTTTTTTTTTTTTTTTTTTTTTTTTGGAACAGTGATTTTTTTCCCTTGGGAAAAAAAATCACTGCTCTGACAGTTCGGTTTTGTAAGCATTCACTTACCTAAACATTTGGTGATCTAATATAGATCCGATGTTCCACCCAATCTTCAAGATCAAGCAGCTGTAGAAGTAAAAACTTTGCTGCAAAAAGAGCCATTCAGGAAGTCCCTGCAGACCACATAGAATCCGGAACTTACTCAAGGTTCTTTTTTGTTCTAAAGAAGACAGGGGACTGGAGACCTATCTTGGATCTCAGCAAGTTAAACAGGTCAGTAAAGAAGACCAAGTTCCAGATGGTGACACTGCAGTCCATTCTACCTTTTTTGGGTCAGGATGATTGGATGTGCTCTATTGATCTCCAGGACACATAGTACCATATAAAAATGGACAGGTGGTCCAGGAGACATTTACACTTCCGGCTGGGAGCCAGTCTTTACCAGTTCAGAGCTCTGCCCTTTGGTCTCACCACAGCCCCCAGGGTGTTCGCCAAATGCATGGCAGTAATGGCGGCTCACCTGAGATGTTTGGGATTCCCGGTGTTTCCTTATCTAGATGACTGGCTCCTCACTGCTTCCACTGAGCATCATCTCTTAAGGGCCAGGAACCACATGATTTACACTTGTGCATGCCTAGGAATCACAATAAATTATGAAAAATCTGCCTTGTTGCCCTCTCAGTGTATTACTTTCATAGGCGCTCAACTAAATACAATAGACTTGATAGCCAAGCTCCCACAAGAATGAGTGCTTGCCATTCAAGGTCAACTCTCTCTCCTCTTGTCAAAGTCAAAGGTTCAGGCTTGATTTGCCTAATGGTCTTGGGATTGATAGCAGCTGCCATTACTCTAGTTCCATTAGCTCATTACCATATGAGGATTCTGCAATGGCTCCTCTTCACTCAGTGGTCGTATCAGGACTTACCAATGTCATACATGGTCTTAATCATGGATGCTTGCAAGAAAGATCTACAGTGGTGGCTCCACTCTCCCATAGTCACTCTAGGCAGACCCTTTGTAGCCCCTTATCTGGTAGCCACAGTTACCACGGACACTTCCCATATAGGGTGGGGGGGCATTATCTGGGACAGACAGTCCAAGGAATTTGGCAACCTCACAAGTACCATTTGCACATCAATGTCCTGGAGATGCGAGTGGTGTTATTAGCATTGCAAGCACTTCATGCCTCTCTCCCTTTGGGCTATATAGCAATTCAGATGGGCAACATGCCAGTAGTGTGGTACATCAACAAACAGAGTGGAACCAAATCTTATCCCTTATGTTGGGAGGCCCTTAAAGTATGGCAATGGGCAATCTCCTCTCAGCATTTTCTGGTTGCAATGCACATTCCGGGGAAGTCTAACGTGATAGCGGACAAGCTCATCAGGGCAATTCTCATGCCCGATGAGTGGTCTCTGAAACAAGATGTGGTGGATATGATCTTCCACAGCTGGGGCCAGCCATGCTGCAATCTTTTTGCCTCTCACCTAAACAACAAATGCAGCAGCTACTTTGCCCTAGTTCCCCCACCGAGACAGTCACCCAGAGATGCACTGGTCCATGATTGGCCCACCAGGATTCTTTATGCTTCCCCCCCCTTTCCTTTAATTCCAAAAGTTCTTCAGAAAGCAAAGTTGTAGAGTCGCAAGCTGATCCTCATTGCCCCATACTAGCCTCATAAGATATAGCTCCTGTTCCTTTGGCATTACCTGAGAGAGGAGCCTTGAATTCTGGACCTGGTTCCGGACCTTCTGACACATCAATTGGGTGCTCTTCATCCTTCCATTCAAACTCTAAAGCTGACAGCTTGGTTTCTCCACTTCCGATCCTAGCCAGGCTCCCTGATATCTCATCTATGGTTCAACATATTTTAGTCTCTTCCCATAAACCAACTACTAGGAAACTTTATGCTAGTAAATGGAAGAGGTTCTACTTCTGGGCCAAGCAAAAAGACATTGATCCCTTTACAGCTCCAGTTGCAAAAATGTTGGACTTCCTGGCAGAAACCTTTGAAAAAGGAGCAGCGGCTATTACGATTCATGTTCAACTGGCTGCTATTTCTAATTTTCATGTGGGCCTTCTAGGTCTTAACGTCATGTCCCATAAGTTATGTAAGGCCTTTTTGAAAGGTGCTACACTATTAAGGCCTCCTATCTGAGAACCTCTCCATCCTTGGGATTTAAATTTAGTACTAGCTGCTCTGATCCTTCCTCCCTTTGAACCAGCCACTTCTTATCCTCTAAAGTTCTTATCATGGAAGACCCTCTTCCTGATTGCTGTTACATCAGCTAGGTGGGTTTCTGAGTTACAGGCACTTTCCATCCACCCGCCTTATATGATCTTTCACAAAGATAGAGTATCTCTTAGAACTAATCCTTCCTTTTTACCAAAAATCTGCTCAGAGTATAATTTGAATCAATCAATTGAACTTCCTGTTTTCTTTCCAAATTATGGCAACAAGGCAGAGTACAAATTACATCAATTGGATGTCCACAGGCAGTTACAATTTTATCCTCAAAGGACCAAGGACATTAGAAAATCAGATCAGCTGTAGTGGGCAGAGCATTTGCCTTACGAGCAGTCATTCCCGATCCGAATCCCACTGCAGCACATACCACTTTCCATGTCAAATCACTTTATGACCAATACTTTTAGTTGCATAACCTACTAAAGAACATATATTTGTGAACTGGCATACTGCATTAAATGCAGATGTGAGGTGTCAGTGTCATAATGTTGCAAAGTCCACAGATAATCACATGTGCCCCATACAGTATATGTACACAGGAATTAGGGATACAAATGGAAGGTAAAATGTGTAATGAATGATAACTCCATACAGCTTCCAAATCCTCCACATTTCCAAGAACCATTAGACATTACTGTCTAAATTAGTGCAGTGGTAAGCGGGAAAAAGCACTAGTAAGCAAGTGTAAGCACTATTAAGCAGTAGTAAGTGGGAGTAAGCATATTAAGCACTAGTAAGTGGGTTTAAGCCCATTTGCATGGGGGTAAGCAATGCACACACAGGTTAAGCATATTGAAGCTAATTCTCTGTAAACATATTTAACCGAAGGTTAGCATAGCTTACCCTCACACAAACCCACGCAAACCTGCTTACAAGTGCTTAAAAGTGCCTTAATCATTCTGTATGTAACAGCCGCTGTTCTGGCCAGAAACAAAATAAACTGCATTTACAGGTCTTGAACCCAGAACCATGTACATGATAGTTACAGTAATTAACCACTAAGCCATCACAACAGTACATAAGATTGAGGTATCACCAAGCAAATCCTCACTATAGGAAAATCAAACTGAACATGTGAAAGGAATCTATATACAGTCTTATGTTGTATAACCTACTACATAATATAAATATGTGAACTGGAGTGCTGCAGTGAGCCCAGATGTGAGGTGTAATTGTAATAAAGTGTTGAAGTCCCCTAATAAACACAAGGACCCCATACAGTGTGCATACACATGAACCATGGATACCAGACACATATATAACATGTAATGAATAAAAAAATCAATGCCAAAAAGAAAATATAATACAAATTAAATATTAAGCAATGCTAAGCATTGCACAGCCCAGCTTAGTAGGTGTAAGCAATGTGTAGGCCAGCTAACTCAATTTGCCCATTGGTATACCCCTTTAAACAATGCCAACCTTAGGTAAGCAGGTTTGCCCATAGCTTAGCCTTTTCAAAACCATCCAATCATGGCAAAGTGCGGGAAATCGGCCCTATTTAAACCCAACAGGTGGGAATACATCTCATAACTGGTTGTAGCTTCCCCTTGCAGGCACTGTGTCTGGAATGGGAGAGGGTGTGCACTTTTGGGTGCAGTGCTGGGGCATCCAGGAGTCCAGAGTCATGGCAGGACTCCTTGTCAAAGACCATGAGCAGATTCTGCTGCAGGGCCAGTACCAGGCTTTCCAATATAAAGCAGAAGTCTGGGACTGTCTCGCCCATGACTTCACCAGTGCCAATGGCATACCTCAAACCTGTGAGCAGGTCAAGCATCACTATGCTGACCTGAAACGATGAAAGGGGGATCTCTTGGATCAGTGGATCCAAGAGGCTAGGATGACAGGAAAGGTCCCAGCTGTGTGTAAGTATCACTCCACTACCTATTTAATAATTGTCAGCTCATGTATATTATGGATAGGTATGCCTAAATATTCCTCTTATGTCCTTCACAGAGGCAAGTGAGTGAGCTGCGAACCAGGAAGCCCATGGATGTCGCTTGGAGAGGTTGCAACATGAGGCAGGTTAGTAATACTCTTGCATGTACTGTCATAGGAAATAAATCTAAAAGTATTAGTAAGTTAATTGCCTGTATAAAACCTGTAGTGTTTAAGGTAAGTACTGCATACACCAGAGAATATGGCGGGAAGAGTCTCATATAGATTGTATGTAAATAAAAGCCTGACAATGAAGGTCTAACTGCTGGACTGCATGTGTTTACTCTGGTATCATATGGTAATGTAGATTTGCAATCACTTAATAGTACTTTTGTATTAAGCACTGTTAACCACATGGTGCAACATAAATAAAATGTGTAGGAATGTCTGTATATGACCAGTGTAATCCCCAGAGGTCATGTAGTACAACTGAGAGAGATATAGACAGAAAACAGTGAAAAGACAGACAACAAAATCCAAATAGCACACACAACAGAGATATGAACTATTGTATTTTTAGCACACACAGCCATGGTTCGAATCCTGTGAGTGGTAGTAGTCTGCATACAGAATCATACCCCACATCTGTACAGATATGTCCAGAATGTCCAGTAAATTGGCCCATATCTGCTGCCTGTCACTCTGTCCCCCTGAGAAATCAGTGGGAT
>NC_056725.1:1399034071-1399041201 GCF_019279795.1 Protopterus annectens
CGGTATTGAGATGGGCCCTTTAGGGGGTGAGAGGGGGGTGAAGTTTGCAGTTAATCGATCTGCCAGGATATTGGCAATATCCTTGGGATCAGTATATTTAATGCCATTCTGTTGCTGCTCAGAGTAGATCTGAGCATTACCACTTAGATTCCTGATATAGCTATAGAATGCCTTGTGGTTGTTTTTGGAATCTTTGGCAATTTTATTTTCGTAATTAGCTTTGAAGGATTTTATGAGGGATCTCAGCTTCTTACTGAGGCTGGTAAGGGAGTTTTTTGTATCCTGGGATTTTCCTCTTTTCTGCAACAGTTTCTTCCTTTTGTTGTAAAGTTTGTTTATGACAAGGGATATATATATATATATATATATATATATATATATATATATATATATATATGTATATACAGACATATATCTATAGATATAAAAGTGAACATAACAAAAACATATATGACCACATGCACCGTTAATGGGGGTGAGGGGGTCCAAGCAACATACATCTTGTATGTATAGATATTCACCGTCCCCCACAGGTGAACACTTCTGCCCTGCAATACATTACCAACTGTTGCAAATCCCATACCCAGGACATGACACAACATGGGCACAAGATGTTAACAATACTCCATCCCACCTGTAAGATGTCAGGCTGGTATCAGTAACATATCATGCAGTACAGTCTGGCTACCACAGGGAATGTACAATGTGGAAGCAATCAACATTCCTAAGATACATATACACAGACACAGACACACAGACACACACACACACACACACATATATATATATATATATATATATATATATATATATATATATATATATATATATGTATATAGATAGATAGATATGTAACTACACATACACACACAGAGAGATGTATAGGAAGATACATATGTAGAGGGTGCACACAATACGGAACAACCACTATGCCTACAGTTGCCACCTTACCAAATGGACTCTGTATGAGCCACCCATACAAATGACAATTGTTGCCTGCAACATATACCTACAGAGAGGTCAAAGGATATAACACCACACACAGGTGTGCATACATGTGGAAACTTTATTTGTGTACTATTACAGTTGTATATGCCATGTCATATAGCTGTTTAGACTCTGAAATACATATAAACAGACTAATGCAACTGTCAAACAGATAAATTAATACAGTAAACTGGAAAGGATTACATATGTTGCTGTCCAGGCCAAGGCCTTCAAGTAGTACAACAGTAAAGACAGACTGGGCCACAGGATAACAATCAATCAACAGTAAGTAATGCAGATGTATAGTCCAGCAGCCTCTTTCTGCACTCTGTACACAATCCCTAGGGAGTAAATACCTCAGTTGACACAATGGGATGTATCTGTTACATAATGCATAACTGAAACCATCACATTCTGTGTGGCAGGAAGCAGTAGGTCTGCATCTACCCAAGGTGAAATGTATGGTAATGTACATCCAAATACTGTAAGGCAGCTTACCTCTGAAACCCCCACATGTTGTAATAGCCTAGGTTAGTTATGGTCCCCCACCCCCATAGACTGACATACAGGGCCATATACCACTGTTACATACACTGGCTTCTGGACTGCAGAAGGGCACACATGTATTGTGTAGTTGAAGCCCACACATATATTGATCCAACCCCAAAATATGTGTGGGGGCCACAACAGCAGTGGAATGATGGCAGGAATGGCAGCATGACATACTCACAGGCCACTACATAACCCCTGATGGCATGTCATATGGACAAAGCCTGGTATGTAGGTGGAGGACAGAGACTGGAACAAAGTCCCATAATTGAAATAGTGTTGTCATACACTAAGCAAGTTGCTAGTGTTACAGGATAGTCTGCAACATACCCTTAGTCAGGAATATGAAGTTAGAAACACAAATGGATGTAGCCATGTACTGATAGCACTCAACACACACACTGTCAGTGATATATCTGACACAAGACCTGTGTGGTGGACAGACAAAACATAACAGGCACACCTCTGGCCATCAAGTGGATAGGCCCACAGTTGAGAGCTATGCAGACAGACTGCATTCCATGTTAAACTAGTATGTACACACAAACCCTGTAACACTGGTGCTATACAATGCATACAACAACACTATTCACACTCTGTCTGTAGTTCTGGAACCTCATACAGTTATGTAGCTGGCCTGAGTGTGCAAGTTCTCTTGTAAGAGATATTGCTACCTGCTGTCTATACCACTGCTGCCCACACACAGGAAGGATGTCCACCATACAGGAAAGGTAAATGGACCATGCCCATATGATGTAGGGATTTATAGTAGTGGGTTGCCATGACAGTTGTAATTGGAAGTACTACACAGTATGCTGCATGCAGGTAGCAAGTGGAGGACACTGATTGGTGCAGAGGCCATCACCTGAGCATCTGCATCACCTACAAAAGCCATGCTGAAATCTATTCAAAGCAGCTCAATCCATTTACTGGAGAGAGAGAGAGAGAGAGCGAGAAAGAGTGAAATAAAGTGTAATTGAAAGGGAAACAAACAAAAAACAAGCAAACTAAGAAGGAAAGCAGGCTAAAGGCCAAACCAAAGGAGAACCAAAAAAAATCCTGACAAGGACACTATCCAGATCAGACCTCGGTCCAGAAAACCACAGTGAAAAAACTTCTCTAAAGCAAATTTCACACTCCTAAAAACCAAGGTGGAATCCTTCAAAGCCCTTGGGCCTGTGGAAAATATGGCCCAGATCACAGAATCCTTTATAAACGCATTCTATGAACACCTTCAGGAATGCATGGATCATGCAATCCCAAATAAAACCAAGACCCAATCCTCCAAAGCAGACGTCCTGTCTGGTGGACCACAACCATAAACAAACTATACAATAGAAGGAGGAAGCTACTACATGATAGAGCAAAATCCCAAAAAGGGAAGGCATCTCTGATCAGTATTAGCAAAAAACTACGGGCACTCATAAAATCGTCTAAGGCCAGCTTCAAGAGAAAAATTGCACAGGACACTAAGGATAATCACAAGGCTTTCTTTAGTTATGTTAGGAACCTGGGTGGGAATTCCCAGATATGCTCAGAATTAGTACAAAATGACAAAAAATACACCGAACCCACAGACATTGCCAACATCCTAGCTGACAGGTTCAGTGCAAACTTCTCCCCCCCCAACAAAAGGGCAAATATCTATCCCAGCAGAGTGCTGCCCCCCTGACATCTCAGATGCTCAGGTAAGAGCCGCCCTCTCCAAAGCAAAAAACACAGCATCAATGGGACCAGACGGTGTCCCGGGCTGCGTCCTACATGAACTCCAAGAAGAGCTAAACCCAAACATAAAACTACTGTTCAATCTCAGCCTCACTACAGGATATGTACCCAAAGAGTGGCGTACAGCAACAGTGGTCCCTCTGCACAAAGGTGCTGCCTCAATGGATCCTGGAAACTATCGCCCCATAAGCCTGACTAGCTTGGTCTGCAAAGCTATGGAAAGGATCATCATGGACCTCATAAATAAAGATATTGGGGACCTACAGACACTGGATCCTACCCAGTTCAGCTTTGTTAAGGGCAGATCCTGCCTCTTAAACCTGGTTGATTTCTTTGAAACAGTCACCAAGGCCATTGACGAGGGGATGGTGGTCCACACAGCATACCTGGACCTCACAAAAGCCTTCAATACAATACCCCACTCGGGCATTATAGATAAGCTCACCAGCTTAAATATAAACCCCTATGTCACTAGATGGGTTGCAAACTGGCTCAAGGACAGAACCCACATGGTTAGAATTGCTGGAGCCATGTCAGACTCCAAACCAGTTACAAGTGGTGTCCCACAAGGCTCAGTCCTGGGACCTCTCTTGTTCGGTATATATTTCTCGGAGGTACAGGCCAACATGGAAGGACTGTGGCTGACCAAGTTCACAGATGACTGCAAACTGGGTGCCATAATCGACTCTCCAGCTGACACAAGCATCCTCCAAAAGGGCCTCATAGAAACAGACAACTGGTGCCAGAGCCATGGCCTCAAGCTACATGCCAAAAGTGTATAGTCATCCTCTTTGGCAAAAACAAAGTGCCCACAAATTACCACATAGGTGGTAATCCATTAAGTACATAAGAAGTAATTAGGGACCTGGGGACCCAAGTTGATAGCAATCTCTCATTTGACAACCACGTGGCCAAAGTGGTTAGAAAAACATTTTATATAGCCCACCTAATCATGAAGGGATTCACATCTAGATCAGGGGAGGTCATTGTGCCTCTTTACTCATCCCTCATCAGGCCCATAATTGAGTACAGTGCCCCTTTTGGGATGTACCTTACCAGACACCTGCAGCAACTGGAAAGACCCCAAAAGTACCTCACCAAGAGGATCAAAGGGCTCAAACAGATGCCATATGCTGCCCGGTTAAAGAAACTCCAGCTCTACTCAGTGGCATACCGCCTGCTCAGAGGCAATCTTTGCCTGACGTATAAAGCCATGTCCAAACCGGAATTAATGGACATGCTGCACCTCAGAAAATCCAAATCCCATCGAGCTACGCACTCGAGAGACTTGAACCTCAGCACTGAAATAAATAGGACATGCTGGAGGGACAGATTCATAACCCAGAGGCTCCCTTCACTCTGGAATAAAATCCCAGTCCAGGTTAGGCAGAGTCCCTCATTGACTCTCTTCAAGAGGAATCTTGATGAGTGGATGGGAGACTGTACGTTTACTCCGGGTATCACTTTTGTGTCATTGTTAGACAGAGGCACAGTATACTAACCTCGAAAAAGGGCATAGCAAAATTAATTTAAAATGGGTGGTGAAAGCCAAACACACTCTGGCTAGGCTTATAAATGCCCTAGGGCAGATAGCCTAGTATGAACCTATGAACCTATATGCATGTAACTGACTGTCGTACTTGTTCCATAATAATGGGATAGATAATGTGGAATGATTTATATGTGCCATCAGGTGTTGTTGTAATGATGTTGAACTAAACAACTGTTATGGACAATAGTGACTGTCCCTGTGGGTAGTGGGCCATAGCCGTCAACTGTGCAGATCAGCAATGAATGACAGGATGTAAAACATTATAGTGTGTGTTGTGTAATGAGAAGTATGTATATTACATGGCCAATAGCTGGTGGTGGAAGTAATGCCATAATGATGGACACGTGGGTTTCACAGCCCACCACTTGCAGGACACTCAGGTTAACCTGTATTGTAGCATGCTGAAATGCCATAGGTGTGTAATAGGGTGACCTGCAATCTGGCCCTACATATACCCCCCTAATGTTTAGCTGTGTCCATATGTGTCACCTGTCTGTGTTGTAGCAAGGCAGAACAGTGCAGCTGTGCAGGAAGGAGTTTTGTGATTGTGGACCTGATGTCTGAATGTACCCCTTATATAGTTATGTATATGTGTGTGTGTATATATATATATAGATATGTCCACAGATATACAGCTACTCATATATGTAGACATATATATAAACACATATATACATCATATATATCTACACACACATATATATATATATATATATATCTATATGCACATGTATACATATATACAAACACACACACACATATATGTATGTAAATACATGTCCTTTATATCATCACCACAGTGCTGCATGCTATGTGCAAGGGAACAGCACACATAGCAATACACACAGATATATACAGCTGACAGTGTGTGTAACATGGACAGGTATGGGGGGTGACAGGTGTGTGTATTAAGAACTGTGGTAACCTTGCTGTATGAGTTGCTCAGACCTGTTTCCATCTTTATGTCTTTCAGGCAAGATGTCACATGGATGGCTCCCATCTTATTCAGCTGCTGAAAACAAAATAGTGCTAACCTATTTAATCCAGCACTACCTTGTCCTGTTTGGCTGGGCT
Organism: Protopterus annectens; assembly: GCF_019279795.1. NCBI lineage: Eukaryota > Metazoa > Chordata > Ceratodontiformes > Protopteridae > Protopterus > Protopterus annectens. Next base: position 1,399,039,959 of record NC_056725.1, read on the forward strand.
GCCCATGAGCAGCAGGAGTGGACTGCCCTGTGGAATGACCTAGTCCACAGGGTCAATGATGTCGGACTGCACAACCGCAGTTATGAGCAGGTCCAACATTATTGTTCTGACCTGCTTTGCAATGCCCATCAGCATGCTGCTGCAGTCTGGGGGATCATCTCGCAACAGGGGGAGGACATGCCATCCACCCCCCCGACAGGTGTTGAGGAGCTCCTCGCTAGCCTCATGGCACCTGCCCATCTGCGCAGCCAACAACTGCCGGACACCATTGTGGACGTGGGTGCTACCCACACACCGGCTGAGGAGCGTGCATGTAAGGCCACAGGGCACATCAATAGACCACTGACATGTATACATCTGCATCTGTACAGGTAGATCATGCATATCTGGCATTTTATATATATATATATATATATATATATATATATATATATATATATATATATAGTTTGTTGCTGCATAGTAGTAATAAACAGATGTGCATATGTGGTAGCACTGTGGACATGTACTGTTGATATACTGTAATGCTGCACCCACCCTGTAGCAATGTCACAGGTGTGGTTAATGACTTCTCATCCCTCACCCTCTTATGTAGGTCCCTCCGGTATATCACCAAGGCAGCAGCCTGTAGCTGGTGAGTATGGTTTATGTTGATGCTTGCCAATACACCGGACATGTAATGGTGATGGTATATTCCATGCACACATCTAACACACCTACCCAGAGTGCATGCTGTACATGTGCACGTATTGTTGCTGTTAAATGCACTGCATCACAGTGGTGACCATGATGGGGTACTGGAAGGGTATGTCAGACACCTGCAAGATAATTAACATCCTGTCATTGTGGAATGTGTCCACAGGGAGTAACATAATAGTGGGCGACATGGCCTACAGTAGGGACATGTATGAAACATCACCCGTATACAGTGCAATAACAGTTTATATACCAGTAGTACAATGGCAACTGTACAGATTTACATTATGGCATAATGTATTACTGTGGTCCACATTATTAGCTGGGACTAGGCTGTAACATGTGGTGTTCAGTGTATGCGACACTGCAAAGTGACACATGTGTAAGCCTTACTTGTCAAGCATCTGCAAAAAGGCTGAAGGTGGGGAGGGGCTGTCAGCATGACACACCAGTGCACTGCAGCAGGGGTCCTAAGGATGCTAAGAATGGCTGTATCTGCACACAGCCAGGTTCAGGGACTGTGGCAGACATAACCCTACCCCCACAG